>NC_056429.1:74245469-74545469 GCF_018296145.1 Oncorhynchus tshawytscha | reverse complement strand
GATGACAAGCGGATAAGAGGCAATCCTTAATTTCAATTAAGACATTAATGAGCGTGCTAGGGCGGACGTAACGTTAGTCAATATAACTATTTGTTTAGCACTTCTGAAATGTACAGTGACAGGATTGAGAACATGGGCCATTCTAACAGTGTTCTCCCTGTACCCCAAGTCAGAACTGTAAGATAAATAAAGGGGGCATATAAGCAGAAAATGAAAGCTCTTACAATATTAATTTCTCTAAAACAGGTTATAGGCTACAGCAGAACATTCAGAATGGTAGGCAAAATGAAGAGGGGTAAATAGACCAAATTATTAGGGTGAGGCACATGGGCTACTAACATCTTACTACACAATATACAGTTGAAGTCGTAAATTTACATACACTTAGGTTGGAGTAAATTAAAACTTGTTTTTCATCCACTCCAAAAATTTCTAGTTAAACTATAGTTTTGGCAAGTCGGTTGGGACATTTACTTTGTGCATGACACAAGTAATTATCCAACAATTGTTTACAGACAGATTATTTCACTTAATCACAATTCCAGTGGGTCAGAAGTTTACATACACTAAGTTGACTGCCTTTAAACAGCTTGGAAAATTCCAGACAATGTCATGGTTTTAAAGGCTTCTTATAGGCTAATTGACATCATTTGAGTCAAATGGAGGTGTCCCTGTGGATGTATTTCAAGGCCTACCTTCAAACTCAGTACCTCTTTGCTTGACATCATGGGAAAATCAAAAGAAATCAGCCAAACTTATAGACCTCCACAAGTCTGGTTCATCCTTGGGAGCAATTTCCAAAGGCCTGAAGGTACCACGTTCATCTGTCCAAACAATAGTAAGCAAGTACAAACACCATGGGACCACGCAGCCGTCAACCCGCTCAGGAAGGAGACACGTTCTGTCTCTTAGAGAGAGGAACATACTTTGGTGCACAAAAGTGCAAATCAATCCCAGAACAGCAGCAAAGGACCTCATGAAGATGCTGGTGGAAACAGGTTCAAAAGTATCTACATCCACAGTAAAACGAGTCATATATCAACATAACCTGAAAGGCCGCTTACCACTGCTCCAAAACTGCCATAAAAAAGCCAGACTACGGTTTGCAACTGCACATCGGGACAAAGATGGTACTTTCAGGAAAAATATCCTTTGGTCTGATTAAACAAAATTAGAACTGTTTGACCATAATGACCATCGTTATGTTTGGAGGAAAAAGGGGGGGTCTTGCCATCCCAACCGTGAAGCACGGGGGTGGCAGCATCATGTTGTGGTAGTGCTTTGCTGCAGGAGGGACTGGTGCACTTCACAAAATAGATGGCATCATGAGGCAGGAAAATTATGTGGATATATTGAAGCAACATCTCAAGATATCAGTCAGGAAGTTAAAGCTTGATCGCAAATGGGTCTGCCAAATGGACAATGACCCCAAGCATACTTCCAAAGTTGTGGCAATATGGTTTAAGGACAACAAAGTCAAAGTATTGGAGTGGCCATCACAAAGCCCTGACCTTAATTCTATAGACAATTTGTGGGTGGAACAGAAAAAGTGTGTGAAAGCAAGGAGGCCTATAAACCTGACTCAAGTTACACCAGCTCTGTCAAGAGGAATGGGCCAAAATTCACCCAACATATTGTGGGAAGCTTGTGGAAGGCTACCCGAAACGTTTGACCCAAGTTAAATAATTTAAAGGCATTTCTACCAAATACACTTAATTAGTATGTAAACTTCTGACCCTCAGGGAATGTGATTAAAGAAATAAAAATAAATGTGATTTTCTGGATTTTTTTTTCTCATTTTGTCTGTCATAGCTGAAGTGTACCTATGATGAAAATTACAGGCCTCTCTCATCTTTTTAAGTGGGAGAACTTGCACAATTGGTGGCTGACTAAATACTTTTTTGCCCCACTGTATCTCCCTGGCATATTACATAATTTATGCAGCAGCATACAATATATTTTTGGACTCACCTTGTTGTGCTGTGCTCACTTGAACAGGAAGGTGACGCGGCGGTCCTTGGTGGGAAAATGTTATCAAAGTCTGGCATTCTCTGGATTTATGATGCTTTCAAAACAAATTCAGAGTTGGTTGACCGTTCAAAACATATTTTCCCAGTTGGAGCTTGTTTATTCCCAGTTGTTTTGAACTCACCGAAGTGAAGTCAAGTTTTCGCATTTCCGAGTTAGTCGTTTTGAGCGTGGCACAAATCATGCTTCATTGACAGCATGGCTAATGTTAAATGTTTATCATTTTAAACTTTGAAAAGAGCCCCTTAATCCCAGATGTGGGACCACACAGCCAGTCACCGATTCCTTCCAAACCACTCGTTGAATTTGCGATTCCCAACTTGTGTAATGTTTCTGTCCAATGGCCTTTGAGCACCGATGTTTTATCTATAACTTCTCTTCATATGACAAGGATTAAAACAGATTTGCCAGTAGATTGTCGAGTTGATTCATGATGATGACTATTAGCTAAGCTTGTTAAAGTATTTACCTTTATTTAACTAGGCAAGTCAGTCAAGAACAGATTCTTATTTTCAATGACAGCCAAGGAACTGCCTGTTCAGGGGCAGAATGACCTTGTCAGCTCAGGGGTTTGAACTTGCAACCTTCCAGTTACTAGTCCAACACTCTAACCACTAGGCTACCCTGCCACCTTAGTATGTTGACATGAACAGTCCAATCAAAGCTACTTTACATATAACATGATTTAAAGTAATTTTATCTGTGGCCAATGACCTTGAGCCTTCTTGGATGGGCACTGCTAATATAACACCCGAAGGGAGAGAATTTAAGGTCTCCTCTTACACTTGGCAGTGATGTAGTCCCCATGAGTGACAGACACTGAGTCAATCACGGTGCAACGCTCCGTATTTGAAAGCACTGAACTAGGCTGAAACACCTGCATTTGGAGCTGCCTTAAGAAAACAAAAAAGAAAACAAAGGAGACCATGTTTGTATGTGGCTTTATTAACTCTGATATATTTTTTACATTGTTTGTTTGCAAATTGCTATGTGACACATATTAATGCAAAAATAACATGTTAGATTGTTGAAGAGAGGGAAAGATTGAAGTGTAGGGTCATTGAGGTTGGACGGGATTTTGGGGATGGGGCCAGGGTCTATAAGACGTTAGTATGGCTCTTTTTTATTTTCTCAGAAGTACTGAGTTAAGTAGGAGGATTTTGACATTTGGAGCCAATGTTGTAAACCGTGAACGACCACACACTCCAGTAAAGTAGGTAGCAGCATGCACCTTTAATGTTTGTTTGCGGACCGCCATTATCATTACTGAATAAAAATATAAACGCAACATGCAACAATTTGAAATCAGTCAATTGAAATTAACATAACATTTTCTGACAAAAGCTCTGGTTGACATAACTGCAATCAGCATGCCAATTGCACACTCCCTCAAAATTTGAGACATCTGTAGCATTGTGTTTTGTGACAAAACTGCATGTTTTAAAATGCCTTTTAGTGTCCCCAGCACAAAGTACACCTGTGTAATGATCATGCTGTTTACTCAGCTTCTTGATATGCCACACCTGTCAGGTGGATTAATTATCTTGGTAAAGGAGAAATGCTCACTAACAGGGATGTAAACATTTGTGCACAAAATTTGAAAGAAATAAGCTTTTTGTATGTATGGAACATTTCTGGGATCTTTTATTTCAGCTCATGAAACATGGGACCAACACTTTACACATTGCATTTATAATTTTTTCTTTAGTATAAGTTGTCGAGTCAAATATACTGTATCCATTTTAAGTCTACATTTAGCAAAAATTAATTTTCTTATACATTTTGGGCAGTTAGCTGACTAACTCATTGGAACAGCGCCCAGTTAAGGTGTTCTCATTCATAGGTTCGGTTTGCTCCAAGCAGAACTCGGCTAGGCGAAGTGAACGGCTGCGCTCGCATATTCCGTTAGAATACATTCATTTGAAAAACTAGAATAAAGGTGGCAATATTACTTTTTGTCACTCTTAAGACGCCATAGCCAGTACATTCCTCAAATTAGTCCGAATGAATCTAAGATAACTCAAATGTGTAATTAATTTTCCAGAGGTCATAGTTGCGCAACTTTTCATCCAAGATGATTGGTACAATATATCTCAAGTGAAAAAATGTCCATGAACTAGTAGTCTGCAATTGAATGACACTTCATTGAAGACTCCCTACTGTTGACCAATCACAGACGAAGGGGCATAGACTTCGGCTAGCAAACTTCAGCTTGCCACAAGAAAAATTTGGTTGAACAGTCGGAAAAAAAACCTGCCGAATGCTGCTGAACACCAAAATGAACAAAAACGTCAAAAACAATTGTCACATATGCAAACTGTTTAACGTTGGGTGACAAAAATAACCAGAGGGGTCACAGTCAGCGAACGGTTCTAAAAACAGAAATAACTTCAATCGAGTGCAAACAAAAATAGAAAACAAGTGCAAATAGTAAAATGAATTAATAGAACTGCCTCAGTTTCTGTAGATAGGATTTGTCTTTTGCATTGTGCAACAAAGTGCATGAAAAAAAAGTAATGTAACGTTTCTTCACTTGAAGTGATTTACCTGAGAAAAAACACGCAGACAGTTGGGTTAATGGCACCCTATTCTCTGGTCAAAAGGGAATAGGGCGCCATTTTGGATTCAGCTTTAGTCTACAGTATAGATGACAGTTGGCCTAGACCGGTACAATTATATATGGATGCAGCCGGGTTGTCTTCCGTTGCAGTCTTCTTCTCTGGTTTCTCTCAGCCTCCCTTCATTCTTCACCTTTCTCTTCCATCTCTGAATCTTTCTCTAAATTGCCTCTCTCCTCAGTCGGTCCTTTCCTTCCCTCCTCCACTGCTGCTGCTTCCCTTTTTTCTGTGACCCTCTCCTCCACTTTGACTGCTGTCCATTTTTCCTCCATGTCCTCCATCTTTCGTTCCTCACCTGACTCCTCTAAAGTAAGTTCCATCCGCTCCTCTTCCTCTTCTTCCAACTCATCCATCTTCAGCAACTTCTCCTCCACTCCTAGAATCTCCTTCTCCATGGCAAAGTATTTTTCTGGCATCTCTCCTCTTTCATCCTCCATGGCCAAAGCCTTTTCTGCAATCCTCTCCTCTTCTCCTTTCACCACTTTCCCCTCTTCATCCTCCATGACCAAGTATTTTTCTGGTGTCTCTCGTCTTTCATCCTCCATGGACAAAGCATTTTCTGCAATCCTCTCCTCGTCTTCTCCTTTTCCTTCCACCCCTTCTCCCTCCAACTCCATGACTGTCTCCTCATCCTCTCTCTCATCTTCTCTCTCCCTGTGGGAGTGTTTGCTCTCCTGGCTACTGCTCACTGCGTCCTCAGGCAGAGGCTGCCAGTAGTCATACAGTTTACCCTGGAGGCAACAGAAATATTGCATTACTATAAAACACATCACACTGCTATCAAACATGAATTACTACAGCTTACCCTGGAGGGAGGGAACATACATTATTAGAGCAGTTTCTCTCTGCAATGGTAAATACACAGAATTAAACCAAACACAGCTCTGCGATACCATAGTTTACCCTGGCAGTACTTCCCAGCAGTATATAAACTCAGAAAAAAAAAGAAACTTCCTCTCACTGTCAAGTATTTTGGCTGCGTTTATTTTCAGCAAACTTAACATGTGTACATATTTGTACGAACATAAGATACAACAACTGAGACATAAACTGACAAGTTCCACAGACATGTGACTAACCTGAAATTGGATAATGTGTCCCTGAACAAAGTGGGGGGTCAAAATCAAAAGTAACAGTCAGTATCTTGTGTGGCCACCAGCTGCATTAAGTACTACAGCGCATCTCCTCCTCATGGACTGCACCAGATTTGCCAGTTCTTGCTGTGAGATGTTACCCCACTCTCCCACCAAGGCACCTGCAAGTTCCCGGACATTTCTGGGGGGAATGGCCTTAGCCCAGAATGAGCAGTATGGCTGGTTGCATTGTCATGCTGGAGGGTCATGTCAGGATGAGCCTGCAGGAAGGGTACCACATTAGGGAGGAGGATGTTTTCCCTGTAAAGCACAGCGTTGAGATTGCCTGCAATGACAACAAGCTCAGTCCGATGATGCTGTGAAACACCTCTCCATACCATGACGGACCCTCCACCTCGATCCCGCTCCAGAGTACAGGCCTCAGAGTGAAGCTAATTTCTTTGACGATAAACGCGTATCCGACCATCACCCCTGGTGAGCCCAAACCGCAACTATTCAGTGAAGAGCACTTTGTGCCAGTCCTGTCTGGTCCAGCGACGGTGGGTTTGTGCCCATAGGCGACGTTGTTGCCGGTGATGTCTGGTGAGGACCTGCCTTACAACAGGCCTACAAGCCCTCAGTCCAGCCTCTCTCAGCCTATTGCGGACAGTCTGAGCACTGATGGAGGGATTGTATGTTCCTGGTTTAACTCGGGTAGTTGTTGTTGCCGTCCTGTACCTGTCCCGCAGTTGTGATGTTTGGATGTACTGATCCTGTGCAGGTGTTGTTACACGTGGTCTGCGACTGCGAGGACGATCAGAGGTCCATCCTGTCTCCCTTTAGCGCTGTCTAAGGCGTCTCACAGTATGGACATTGCAATTTATTGCCCTGGCCACATCTGCAGTCCTCATGCCTCCTTGCAGCATGCCTAAGGCACGTTCACACATATGAGCAGAGACCCTGGGCATCTTTCTTTTGGTGTTTTTCAGAGTCAGTAGAAAGGCCTCTTTAATGTCCTAAGTTTCCATAACTGTGACCTTAATTGCCTACTGTCTAAACTGTTAGTGTCTTAATGACCGTTCCACAGGTGCATGTTCATTAATTGTTTATGGTTCATTGAACAAGCATGGAAAACAATGTTTAAACCCTTTTTTTCTTTGAAGGACAGGGTCCTGAAAAAGGGATGTTTCTTTTCTTGCTGAGTTTAGAACACTTCTAGCTATGTCTTTATGTACTGTAGTTATGCCATGGTCTACCTGGAGAGGCCTGGTTCTCTGGACCAGCACCTGCCACTTGGTGTAGATCCTGGCTACAAAGTCTTTCACCTGGAGAGAGGGGGAGGGAGAAAGAAAGACGAGAAAGATAGAGAGAGGAAGTGAGCGAAAGGGGGGTTAAGAGCAGTTTAACCAGAGAGATCATATCATTAATGCATTTATGCGGGTTACAGATCCATTGAAATGTCTATATGGAAGGAGTGACCACATACCTTGCTCCTGTACAGCATCTTCTCACTCTCCCTGATGTCACACTTGATGTGTTTCTCCAGCTCAGCACATAGCAACAACAACTGGTTCTTCTGCTCCGGAGGGAAGAACTCAAAGTTGGTGGCTTCATTAGCCAGGGCCAGGAGGCTGTAGCAGAGGTAGTAAGCCTGAAAACAACATGTTCATTAGGCACCAAACGGAAGTACACTGACTGAACCGGGGAGGGACTACTTGGATTATTGGTCCAATAAAAAAATATTTTTGTTGAAATCACTGTTCATTGTCTGCCCTAATGAACAAAACCCTAGTACTCCTGATTTACATGAACAACAGTGGTGTACTAATTAGGAACCAGACGGAAACAAACAAACCTAAGATGGGAGTGACTATCTGCTGCACTTGTCTAATAAGAAACGTGTTTTGTTGCATAAACATTTTCTGTTGCAAAATGACCCTTATAGACCCTGGTAAATAACCCTTTGCCGACCTGCTGGTCCAGAGAGGCACAGTCCTCTTCCTCCTCTTCCCTCTCTCTGTGTGCGTTTTGACTCCTCCTGAAGGAGGTGGCCAGGCCCCGGAGGAGTGAGGATGGGCGCATGCGGGGGAGGTACCGACGCAGGTCTGACAGCTGGAACTCTGTATTGGAGGGCCTGTAAGTGCATCTGATGTTCAGCAGCTTGGAGATGGCCGACACACTGAGGTGTCTCCTGAGTTGCTTGCCACGAATGTTGTCTGGCAGTAGCTGGACCAACCAGCGCAGGTTGTGGTGGTCATCACTCAGGTCAATCAGCGACATGCAGATCCTGGGCAGCTACAGGATGAAACAGGAGATAGATCAACATCAGAAGAAAAAGAAAACACACAAAAGTGACATGAGTTTACCAAGTGAAGGAAAGAAAGGTCAACCTAGAGAAAGAAGAACAAAATCGTGACATTGTCTTGGTTTAGGAGGGGAATTCCCTTTTCAACCTCATGTATTAAATCACCAGTGTCTACTTTTGTGAAAATGGTGCATGTCTACATTCAGCAGCTAAAAAGATAAGGTCCTAAACAAGTCCTCGAAGACATGATCATAGAGTAGTTTTTTTTTAAATGTCAGCGTCCGAAATCGGTCTTGCCTACTACTTACTAAAACTACATGCTGTGTATCATACAACATAGGCTACTACTTACATCATACTGTGGAGTTAAATTGAAAGCAGTAAGCAACACATAACATACAAGGCTCATTCATTCTGAGAATGCATCAAATGTGCAATTGCATCGATTCCCGCCATTTGTTCATTTTGGTATAGCGTGTCATCCTGTGATTATCAGCTGTTGTCAGCTTACCTTTATTTAACTAAGCAAGTCAGTTAAGAACAAATTCTTATTTACAATGATGGCCTAGGAACAGTGGGTTAATTGACTTGTTCAGGGGTAGAACGACAGATTTTTACCTTGTCAGCTCAGGGATTCGATCTAGCAACGCTCTAACCACTAGACTACCTGCCGTCCCAATCACACGTGGGTCTGGAAATAATTATATTCCTCCATATTGTGCTCCAAATTCTATTAGATGAAAAGCTGAAATGAGTATGACATCCTGGAATTTAAAGTACTCAAACATCTAAATTTGTTATACGATAAAAACATTCAATTTTTGCATTCCCAAAATGCCTACTATTTATAACGGAAGTACGAGTATTCAGACATGGCCAGTGATTTTCAAAACCCGCAATGCTTTCCAGCCAGAGGGAGGGCATTTCCCTGCTCCCCATGTAACCACAAGTTTATTCAAATGTTTTTACTTTCACCACATCATATTGAACTTTTTCACTTTGGGCTCAATTCAATCCGTAGTGCTGAAGAGCTGCACTACAGCTCGATAGAAATGTGAAAGGTAATGCTCCCCACGTTAGTGGAGACGGCAGTCACGGTAACCAATGCATATGTCAGCTCAAATCGGAAATTACCTTTATATTTCGATCGTGCTGTTTCGCTGAACTTCAGCGATACCGATTGAATAGAAATCTTTATCTTTACAAAACAGATGTGATGTTTTCACATGTATGGTGCTGGAAATAATGAATTAGAGTTTGGAAAGTGGTGGAATTGCCCTTTAAGTATTGTTACGCTTAATTAGACGGCTGACACAGGCAAATCGGAGATTAAGTTTGAAAGGCTGAGGCGGGGACTGAACCCACAACCATCGGTGTTGTACATGACTGTTTTCTACTGGACCACGCAGGAGAAAGAAATTAAAGGTTGACTGACCATGACGTCCCAGTCCCTGATGCTGCTGATCAGGTTGCGCAGTAGAGAGCGGAGGTGCTCAGTGGGCTGGAGGGTGAGCTGTGTGTCCAAGCCCACTCTGCTCATCACCGTCAGGAGTAACAACAGTTCTCCGTCACTGTAGGCCCGCGGGCACAATGACGTACATTGAGACAGGTACTTGATGACGCTATCAAAGTTGTGTTCAGGGAAAGTGCTGAGCTCCTTCTTACTGGACAGGCTCTCTGTGTTGATCTGGAAGCCCTCTCTACACAGACAAACATACAGGTAGTTATTATCAGTCTATCATCACATTTTTTTGAACAAAGTTTATATTGACACATGCTTACAGCAGGTCTCCCTCAGTGAAGGGGGGTTGTAGGTTCTCCAGGGGGAACAGGGTGACGAAGGGAACCCCCATGTTCATGAAGACCAGGGTCACGTCTCCAACACTGGGCACCCACACCTCAAAGCGCTCATTCTTATTCAGCATCATGTGTTCAGCAGCGGAGCAGGCAATATCTTTGAGGGCCTTTAGTACCTGATGACAGGTCAGCTTGTCTGAGTGGACTGACACCATCTACAGGAGGGAGGGAAAGAGAGATAGTCAAAAGGATTTCTTTAATAAGCCATCCTCATTTGATTAACCCCCCTCCCCTAAAAACACATTGCATACCACGAGAGAGAAAGACAGATCCATCCATTAATATTTAATTCAAGAAATTATTCAAACAAATCTATTTGTAAAAGGGGGTGTGGAATAGTACCTGGAAGAGCCAACGGGCCACCTGGGGAGGGCAGGGGGAGGAGCGGTAGGCTCTCTGGATCAGCTCGGAACTGACATGGGACCTGAACTGGTCTGGAGTGGACCTGCGCGATACCAAGGGGGAGGGAGAGAGAGAAAATTAGGGTGATGGGAGCAAGAGAGGTTAGAACTAAACATTGAACTGCCTCTCTTTCAGCCTGTTCACTCACACACACACAAAAAGTCTTACCAGAGTAGCGTTTTCTGTGCGGTGTCTCGAGGGGAGACGTTACAGTGTCTCAGCTGCAGTGTGTGTTGGCTGAAAAGACGGCCAAAGTTGTCCAGGCTAAACATCGCTTCGCCGGGGTGCAGGTCCCGGATGGCACTGGACACCACCGAAAAACGCTGCAGGAACTCCCTGGGCGGAGAAGAATGTGGAATTGTGGTCATTTCACCCTTCCCCAGTGGTCTCCAAACTGTTGTTGTCGTGCCTCCTCTGTTCTTACTTTCGTTTGTGTGAAATGGCCTCTTCTATTTTCTCTGTGCTCTCCTACTCTGCATTTAAGTGTGTGTGTGTGTGTATGTGTGTGTGTTAAGCGTATGTGCTGTTACCTCTGCTGGTGGGAGATGGCCGCCTCCATGTTCTCTGCGCTCTCATCCTCCTCCTCCTCCTCCGCCAGTCTCAGCAGGTTCTCCTCACAGGACAGACGCAGCTTGGTCTCCATCTCCTTAGACCTTGGGGGAATACCCATGACATTGCACACATTATGACATCGTATGCATACGATATGACATAGAAGTCTCGTTGAAGCAATGCAGAGACCTCTACATCTCCTTAAACAAGGGGGGTGGGGGGTGGAGACAACAAGGACAGAACAATGTCATGTCGTCATTTTAAAGCAATGCAGTGATTTTGCCATCACCTTGACCCACATGGAGAAAATAGCACCTATAATAGTCAGGTATGATCAGGCAATACCTTTGAATGCTCTCCTTTTCCTTCAGCATCTCGTCCAGGTTGTTCCTGTAACTCGTGGGTTTGGCTTTAGACGTCACAGGCTGCCAGAGAGAACACACAAACGTCATCACCTCATTTAGACCGAGTTCATACTAGTGTAACACACTGTAATATTGTTAGTGACGACTTGGGATATGTAGTCCACTATTTTTCTGCACCTCAAATGAGTCATTTGAATTTTTCTAACCTTCTACTGTAGGTTAACGAAACACAACCAAACGACATGCTAGAAATTAGCTGCTACATTGTTGCTATACTGCACATTTAAGCCTACTTCAAAACTGGAAAATTACAATGAGTAAATACACATTTAAACAATAATCTTGAGTCCCAAATGGCACCCCATTCCCCACATAGAGCATTGCTTTTGACCAGGGTCCATAGGGACACCATTTGGAACACAGCCCTAAGAAAGTAGCATTTTACCAGCTGGCTGTGGTGTCGGGGCCCAACAGGGGTGCTGGGTGCAGTGAAGGTTCCTTTCTCTGGGGTGTCTGGGGGGCGGGCGGTACGGTCCAGGATCTGCTGCAGGGATGGCAGCTCGTCCTCACTGCTGCTGCTGCTGCTGGCCTGAGATAGCTCCAACTCTAGACCCAGGTCGAGGCCTAGGCCCAGCTCCACATCTAGAGGGTCCTCCTCCAGAAATATCAGACTTTTCTGGGGATTGTCCATCTTGCTTCTTTTTTCTCCTTCTTCAAGGAATGATAAACTCTTCTGGTCTCCTTCCTTCCTCTTTTCACCCTCCTTTCCTTTTCGG
Source organism: Oncorhynchus tshawytscha (assembly GCF_018296145.1). Taxonomy (NCBI): domain Eukaryota; kingdom Metazoa; phylum Chordata; class Actinopteri; order Salmoniformes; family Salmonidae; genus Oncorhynchus; species Oncorhynchus tshawytscha. The sequence goes on along the minus strand of NC_056429.1, from coordinate 74,533,493 downwards.
TCCAGTCGTGAGGTGGGAGAAAGGAGGAAGGGAGAGCGGGTGCTGGCTTTGAAGTCTGCAGTCCCCATGTTAAACGACTCGTCCTTACACAAGGATGAGGACTTTGCGGAGGCTGAGAGGAGGATAGTTTTCAGGGTGGAAGACTCATTCTTGAGGTTGGCATACTCATTCATAGGTGACTCCAAGCCTGCTGAAGGAATACCAGGAGATCTGGGTCCTGCCTCTGTCTTAACAGACTCGTCCGCAAACCGTCTCACAGCGGGAAAAGTAGGACTTGTTTTCAGTTTGGACGTGACATCCTCCATCGTAACAGACTCATCCTTAGGGGATGATGGCTTCCCTGAGGACGTGCAGGTGATGGTCCTGTATGAGGCGGTCTTTAATTTAGTCAAGTCAGTCCCGCACGACTCCAGCCTTAAAAAAGAGGGAGAGTAGATGTTAGGGCCCAGGAGTAGTTTAGAGGGGTCCACTGCCGCTACCTTACAGGGAAAGATATTGGGGCCAGAGATTCGCTCCGAGGGGGAGATTTGGGGGATTTCTCTGGGGCTTGTTACAGAGGTGGGCCGCAGTCTTTTAGAAGCACCACAGACTGTAGCCGACACACCAGATACAAGAACCTTGTGTACAGAGGGCGACCCGTCTCCTCTCTGGGGACTGGAGGAAAAGGTCATCGCTGCTCTCGACAGGCTAGAGGTTATGGGGTCAGGAGTGAAAAGGTCATTCAGGTCATCCGGCAAGGCCGACATTCCCCGGGGGCGAGTGACGTTTCGGTTCTGTGCCAATCCGAGATGGCGCAGAGAACTAGAGCAGCTGGAGTATGAGCTGTGAGACCTCGAGACAGGTTTGGGGGTTCTTCTGTCGGTGCGACCTGTCGGTTCTCTTCCTCTACTCTCTGGCGCTCTTGCTCTGCCCTCTTTCCTTCTGCTGCATTCTCCTCTACTAGCACTTTTGACAGGCAAGTTCGCTGGGTGACCGGATTGGAGATTACTACCACTATAAACAGATTGAGGGTTGACAGATTGGTGATTCATTCCACTGTATCTACACTGAGGATTGCTATTCTCCCTCACACTGTTCCTGCATGGTGGTTGTCCTCGGTTGTTAAAGACCTGCCTCGCAGGCTTGGGTGAAGGGAGTGGAGAAGTAGGAACAATTTCCATCCCTCTCGCCATCCCTCCCTCCGTCTTCTTAGGGGTGAGACGCTCCTTCAAACTCAGAATAGGACCTGAGTTCAGACTGTTTTTCATGAAGACTTTCTTCAGGTAGGATGGGCTGGGGGGGGGGGTGGTATTTACAACAGAGCATTTAGCCATCGCAAACCAGACAAAATATCACAATCAGCAAGATTTACAGCTTTTCAATCATTATTTCAATTGATGATATATTCATTGATTCATGTAAAAAAATAACTTAGAAATGCCTTATGAGCCTAGATAGTACAATTATCTAACTTATCAGAACCCAAAATATAAGGTTGGCTTACTCCATTGTCTGTCTTTCTGTAGCAATTTTCAGCAAGTACACTTCATGCAAAGTTAACCCTAATAGTAATTGCCCAATGGGGACAAATCAAGTTTTAAAATGTTTATTTCACCTTTATTTAACCAGGTAGGCCAGTTGAGAACAAGTTCTCATTTACAACTGCGACCTGGCCAAGATAAAGCCAAGCAGTGTGACAAAAACAACAGAGTTACACAAACAAGCGTACAGTCAATAACACAAAAGAAAAGAAAAATAGAAAAGTCTATGTAGTGTTTGCAAATGTAGAAGAGTAGAGGGGTAAGGCAATAAATAGGCCATAGAGGCAAAAATAATTACAACTTAGCATTAATACTGCAGTGATAGATGTGCAGATGATGATGTACAAGTAGAGATACTAGGGTGCAAAAGAGCAAGAGGGTAAGTAATAATATGGGGATGAGGTAGTCGGGTGTGCTATTTACAGATTAACTTTAAGCATCAGCTGTACACAGCCAGACAGGGAGATATAAGACTCCAGCTTCAGAGATTTTTGCAATTCGTTCCAGTCATTGGCAGCCAAAGGAAGTGTTGGATTTGGGGATGACCAGTGCAATATACCTGCTGGAGCGCGTCCTACAGGTGGGTGTTGCTATGGTGACCAGTGAGCTGAGATAAGGCGGGGCTTCACCTAGCAAAGACTTATAGATGACCTGGAGCCAGTGGGTTTGGCGACGGATATGTAGTGAGGGCCAGCCAACGAGAGCGTACAGGTCGCAGTGGTGGGTAGTATATGGGGCGTTGGTGATAAAATGGATGGCACTGTGATAGCAAACTGGATGTAGTCTGAGTAGAGTGTTGGGGGCTATTTTGTAAATGACATCGCCGAAGTCAAGGATAGGTAGGATAGTCAGTTTTACGAGGGTATGTTTGGCGTGTGAGGCTTTGTTGCAAAATAGGAAGAATCACCAGCATCACCAGCAGCAAGAGCAACATTGATCTATACAGAGAAAAGGAGTCGGCCCGAGAATTGAACCCTGTGGCACGCCCATAGACTGCCAGAGGACCGGACAACAGGCCCTCCGATTTGACACACTGAATTCTATCTGAGAAGTAGTTGATGAACCAGGCGAGGCAGTCATTTGAGAAGTCAAGGCTATCGAGTCTGTCGATAACAATGCGGTGATTGACTAGTCAAAAGCCTTGGTCATGTCGATGAAGACGGCTGCACTTTTTTGTCTTTTATCGATGGCAGTTAGAAAAGTCTATGTAGTGTTTGCAAATGTAGAAGAGTAGAGGGGTAAGGCAATAAATAGGCCATAGAGGCAAAAATAAGTACTGTCTTTTATCGATGGCAGTTATGATATCGTTTAGTACCTTGAGCGTGGCTGAGGTTCACCCATGACCAGCTCGGAAACCAAATTGCATAGTGGAGAAGGTACAGTGGGATTCGAAATGGTCGGTGATCTGTTTATTATCTTGGCTTTCAAAGATTTTAAAAAGGGCAGGGCAAGATGGATATAGGTCTATAACAGTTGGGTCTAGAGTGTCTCCCCCTTTGAAGAGGGGGATGAGCGCGGCAGCTTTCCAATCTTTGGGGATCTCAGACGATACGAAAGAGGTTGAATAGGCTAGTAATAGGGGCTGCAACAATTTCAGCGGATAATTTTTAGAAAGAGAGGGTCCACGTTGTGTTGAATGTCTACCCTTCTCACCTGGCTGTTCCATAGGGTGGGTGACTGGTACAGATAGGGGATGGGCTTGAGTTTGGCCTATAGTCCTCCGGACGCAGTTTCTTATTGGCCATTTCCTCCCCTTTCGTTCTCTCCTCCAAGTCTGGGTTTCTACCCCTCTTCTGCGACAGGGATTTGGTGCCTACTGGTGGGAGAAAGCATCAGCAGCATCAAAAACAACAACTCGAATAGTTCAAAAAGTAAAATACTATAGAATGAGTAAGTGGGTTCTAGAAAGACCCTTCAATAGATGTGAAAACGTTAAAATTACATTTTTCATAAAACGAGGGGAAAAAGTCATTTAACACACATTACAATAAAACAGAGTCCCACTAGATTACAACTCTATTTTTCCATCAGCTAACTGCTGCACTTCATACTCTCAACAAATCATTAGTCAAATGACAGAGGGGCATCAGAAACTACTATACTTGTCTGCATCAGCATTGTTACTGTATAAAAACAACATTGAAACATCATTTGGAGATGGTTACCCTACTGATTTGTTTATAGACTACATTTACACAGGTTCAGTAATCTATTCAGCAATCTAAACTAAGAGGTCTAGGATGTGCTTGTTATTTTACATGAGTTAGGTATAATTTGTACCTGGAGTGAACAGTTTGCTAGTTTGAGTGGTTCCTCTGTTGTCCAGGGAACCACCACTCTGCGGAAAAACAAACATATTAGTCATTTATATTATACAGAGCGACTTACAGGTGTGAGTGCCTACATTTTTGTACTGGTCCCCTGTGGGTATCGAACCCACAACCCTGGCGTTTTAGGCACCATGCTCTACCAACTGAGCCAATATCAACATCAGTAGATGGATTTCCCTCCAAATGGTGACAGATTTCACGCAAATATTCTCAAATCTGCATTAAAACCAATAGTCACATTTTTCCAATAGAGATGTTTGGACTCGTTGCCGATAAAAAGGCTGTGCGTGACGACGTAGTGCACATAAAATAACTTTTGCAGTTAAATAAAATATACAAGTTAAATGGGTTTCCATCCCATTTGTCATAACAAATGTTGAGTTATATAGCAAAGGTGCCCACTCTGGTCTTGATAGGTGCTCTCTAACCCAGTGGTTCCCAGACTGTGGGGCGGGGCACAGTGTGTCATGAACAGTGCTTGTGCCCATAGAAATAGATGTGGGGTGCTGGATGTTCCCCAATGCTGGAAGGGGGACCTGGGTGAAACATTTTGGGAACCCCTAGCCACCAGCTTGCAGATACAGTGCGGGTAAGTTGCCAACATGAGATTATTTTTATTTGTCAAACGGCAGCCAAGCATCAATCGTCATGTCACCAGAATAAGACTTCATATTTATTGGCAAGGAGCACCAAGCTCATCACTGTGCACTTTCACCACCCTGTGAAGTTCATCATAACTTATTTTATCTGTAGCCTAATAAACTGCATGCTTTCCCAAGTCGTAGAGGGAGGACCAGACACGTCATTGCCCAACTCCAAATTTACTTCGATATGATGGTTATTACATCAATATTAGTGCATAAAGGAGTTTCCACCTCCATTTCACAAAAAGATCCCACCTTGTATAGCGTATTTTGTGTTTATCAACATTTGGAAAGGTTACCGACAAATGTGCTGTTTCCATCAAGTCTGTCGTGAATGTTTTTTTATTCCACATAAAGGTTGGATGGAAACCTTATCATTGATTTGTAATTATTGAACTGTGTAAGGTGAGAGTTTAGATTATGGTCTGTGTTTGTATCTGCTGCTGACACCACGTTTCGGGATCAATATAGATCTTTAGCCATCTACCTGCTGTGGATTGACAGGGCTACACATGGTGTGTGACAGTGGACAACCGTTCTTCATTGTGTCCTTCCTGTCGTCACCTGCTGTGTACTGGGGGGTAGACTGGAGGGGCAAGCCAGCAGTAAACAGAGCGCTAGAGCTCCCAACATCACTGATGCCTGTTCCCGTATCAACCCTAGGGTCCAAGGTTATAGTCCTAGAGGGGTTAGGGGTCACAGGGCTGTGGGAAGTCTGTATCTTCCTGGTGATGGGGTTTGTTAAGTTGGCCTTGCCATCCTTGGCTTCATCCCCACCTCCACCCCCAGAAGCTCGGTGGTGCACCCCTGGCGGTTGGGGAGGGTGAGGTCCAGGAGAGGGCTTGGCCCTCACTGGGTCCAGTCCTGGGCTTGTCAAGGGTGGCACTCGTTTTGGCAGGGGGTGCGTGTTCGGGTTGGACAGGCATCCGCGGGGCTGAGAGGGTTTCATGGGGGTCACCTGGAGGTAGGAGGCGGCTGGGGAGGGTTTGGGACCAGGCAACCCTAGAGTGATGACATCTTTGACTGCAAACACAGGAGGAAGAACGACACAGGTGTGAGCAAATAAACCAGCAGAGATATAACCCAGCACCATATGGATGAACCATCCCCTCCCAGTGCACCACAAGTTTGCTCAAAAGAAAAACGTACACTGTATTAATGCAGGTTAACAGCCACAAAAGCATTTTGTGGCCCACCACTATACGAAGGGCAACAAGATACCATAAATTGGTTAATAATAACTCAAATCAAGTATTTTCAGAATACAGGGAACGTGAGCAAGTAATAGTTCTGAGTTTGAGCCCAGAATAATCATGTAAGCTATATAGTTTGTTATGGTTATTGTGCCAAGGTGTCAAACACAATCCACAAAGCCAGAGACAAAGAAACAGACACCACGCAGAAGCAGACAGGGTTTTGACGCAGTTCAAGGGTTAGTGTAACCATAACACCAAATGACACAACAATGAAGCATTATGCTGTAGCCTGTTATTGCTCCAAGTCACAACCCAATAAAAAAAACAAAGACATTATCTGTTTCTCACCCGCATTGGTGCAGGGTAGCCTAGTGGTTAGAGCATTGGACTAGTAACCGGAAGGTTGCAAGTTCAAATCCCCGAGCTGACAAGGTACAAATCTGTCGTTCTGCCCCTGAACAGGCAGTTAACCCACTGTTCCTAGGCCGTCATTGAAAATAAGAATTTGTTCTTAACTGACTTGCCTAGTTAAATAAAGGTAAAATAAAAGATTCTATATACAGCTGAAGTCTGAAATTTACATACACCTTAGCCAAATACATTTAAACTCAGTTTCACAATTCCTGACATTTAATCCTAGTAAAAATGCCGTCTTAGGTCAATTAGGATCACCACTTCAATATAAGAATGTGAAATGTCAGAATAATAGTAGAGAATGATTTATTTCAGCTTTTAGTTCATTCATCACATTCCCAGTGGGTCAGAAGTTTCCATACACTCAATTAGTATTTGGTAGCATTGCCTTTAAATTGTTTAACTTGGGTCAAACGTTTCAGGTAGCCTTCCACAAGATTCCCACAATAAGTTGGGTGAATTTTGGCCCATTCCTCCTGACAGAGCTGGTGTAACTAAGTCAGGTTTGTAGGCCTCCTTGCTCGCACACACTTTTTCCATTCTGCACACTAATTTTCTATAGGATTGAGGTCAGGGCTTTGTGATGGCCACTCCAATACCTTGACTTTGTTGTCCTTAAGCCATTTTACCACAACTTTGGAAGTATGCTTGGGGTCATTGTCCATTTGGAAGACCCATTTGCAACCAAGCTTTAACTTCCTGACTGATGTCTTGAGATGTTGCTTCAATATATCCACATAATTTTCCATCCTCTTGATGCCACCTATTTTGGGAAGTTCACTAGGCCCTTCTGCAGCAAAGCACCCGAACAACATGAAGCGGTCACCCCCGTGCTTCACGGTTGGGATGGTGTTCTTCAGCTTGCAAGCCTCCCCCTTTGTCCAAACATAACAATGGTCATTATGGCCAAACAGTTCTATTTTTGTTTCATCAGACCAGAGGACATTTCTCCAAAAAGTACAATCTTTGTCCCCATGTGCAGTTGCAAACCGTAGTCTGGCTATATTTATGGCGGTTTTGGAGCAGTGGCTTCTTCCTTGCACCAAAGTACACCATCTCTAGGAGACAGAACGCGTCTCCTTCCTGAGCGGTATGACGGCTGCGTGGTCCCATGGTGTTTATACTTGCGTACTATTGTTTGTACAGATGAACGTGGTACCTCAAGGCGTTTGGAAATTGCTCCCAAGGATGAACCAGACTTGTGGTGGTCTACAATTTCTTTTCTGAGGTCTTGGCTAATTTCTTTCGATTTTCCCATGATGTCAAGCAAAGAGGCACTGAGTTTGAAGGTCGGCCTTGAAATACAGCCACAGGTACATCTCCAATTGACTCAAATGACATCCATTAGCCTATCAGAACCTTCTAAAGCCATGACATAATTTTCTGACCCACTGGAATTGTGATACAGTGAATTAAACGTGAAATAATTTGTCTGTAAACAATTGTTGGAAAAATGACTTGTGTCAAGCACAAAGTAAATGTCCTAACTGACTTGCCAAAACTATAGTTTGTTAACAAGACATTTTTGGAGTGGTTGAAAAACTAGTTTTAATGATTCCAAACTAAGTTTATGTAAACTTCTGACTTCAACTGTAAATACAATCTCACTCCGTTACATTAGCATGTGACAATGCCTGAGGCAGCCACAAGAAGCAGCAGGCACCACAGTTATCTGCGTGTAGTGAAATCATGTGTGTTTGTATATAAATAGGTTGCCTGAGTTCAGTGTTGTTTCATCAGTTGTCAAGGTCTGAAACTCACCAATACTGCCTTTTGGAGACAAGTAGTCTGCAATTGATCTGTAACAACAGACAAAAGTCAGTCAAGAAGTTATTCCCCAAAAAGTCAGGTTCAACATTATGCTTTATTTTAGTCAATTAAACATTGAAAATGGCATACAACAAGTCATTCATACAATGGAAAGAGCAACCTGACCGTGGCAAAGTATTTCATTTTTTATTTAACTAGGCAAGTCAGTTAAGAACAAATTCTTATTTGCAATGACGACCTATACTGAAGTAGATGGGTTACACCTGTCAAACCTGTCTCGCTCACATACTTGTGCATTAACTACGACACTAATAGTAAGTTAGTAAGGCTAGTTAGGCCTAATTGACAATAACACATTAAGTCTACAAAGCAACGTGTTTCATTCGTTAACTTAGTCTTAGCATAAATTTTAAAAAATCGTCTACAACGCAACACGTTTGTGTTTTTAGCTTGCTACTCTAGCAACCAAATATTCTGTCGACTTGTAATATATTGCTATCTACTGTAGCTAGCTAGCACTCCACTAGCTAGGTGACGTTAGATAGCTCCCAATGTTAATTAGACTTCCGCAAGAAACATCTAGCTAGCTAGGTTACACATCTGTATGTGAGATGACTAACTTACAAAGCTAGTAATTACTAGTTATCACTAACAAGTCAAAAAGTTTTGACAAGCTCACAATGGTTAACTTGGTGGTTAGTTTATGTTGCACAATACCGTCACAGATAGAACAATGAGACAGATGCTTCACCGGATGTGTAAATCTGAAGCATCCGGTTGACGTTTCCACTGAGGAAGACCAGTGGCAGAGTGGGAGAAATTAATTTTGGCCGTGCTACAAATGTTATCATCGATGAAACATTTGATCTCGATACAGTTTTTCTCTAGCCAAAACTACCTGTTACGAACACAATGGGCTAAGCTTAGTAGACTTTACCCTTTGCCAAATTGTATAAAAAGTGCGTTGTTTAGGAGTGCACTTTCCAATTGGATTATTGCACACATCAGAGTAGGCGTTCCCTAACGGAAATGTGCAACGCCCCAATAGCTTGCTCGTTCTGCCCACTATCATTCATGTGCTCCCATTGGAAAGGACAGTTAGTGGTATATCTTTTGTTAGTTATAAACAATCTTAGGTAGCGTTAGCTAGCATTATTTAGCTAGCTAGCTATATCTTCTGGAACGCAGTTAGTTTCTTACCTCCCATTTCCTTCAGAATGTATTTTTAAGTTAACATTTAAATTGACTTCGCTATGTATTTGTTTCCGTATCAGACTATCAATAATGATACTTTACCTCCTTTCACTCTCCCGCCTGCAGTAAAGTTGTTATGATACCCGCCATTTTTGTTAATTTCCACAATGGGTGGGTCTAAACATGAATGCGGATTGGTTAAAACCGCATTTAAACCAGTGTCTATTCCACAAATTACCACCGGCTTAATCTATTATATGAAAATGCCTATTTACACTGTTCCATCTGACTGCGCAATCCACTGTCTCATCATCACATCCAGGCCATTTATAAACTTGATCTCCAATGTAAAAACCATTTAGACATTCTTACATTTCGTTTCAACCGCGGAGATTTGTATAAAACTTTCTGTCTGTCTCTTGACATTTGCTACATTGTTTCAATATTCAAATTCGATCTCCAGCTGTTGCATAGTAATGAATGTGTCTGGCAGTCGAAATCATGAATGGATATATGTTTATGGATATATACAATGAAATGACGTGACTGTAAATTCGCCGTGGTTGGCTAGCTAACAAAGCAAGGGATAAGAACGTTACCAGCCAGTATAGCAATGGAACATTTAGAACGAACAACTGGGTCTTGTCCATAGATACAGAGCAAGAAGATTTGACTGGGTCGTGTCTCTTGGGTAGCAACCCTAGATTTCTGTCGGGATTATACCTTGTGGAAGGATGCAATATACTGAACAAAAATAAAAACGCAACAATTTATTGGGTAGCATCCCTAGATTTCTGTCGGGATTATACCTTGTGGAAGGATGCAATATACTGAACAAAAATATAAACGCAACAATTTCAAATATTTTGCTGTGTTACAGTTCATATGAGGAAATCAGTCAATTGAAATAAATACCGTAGGCCCTATTCTATGGATTTCACATGACTGGGAGCCTGGCCCAGCCAATCAGAATGCGTTTTTCCCTGACAAAGGGGCTGTATTACAGACAAAAATACTGTTCAGTACCCCACCCTCCCTCTCTGATGATCCCACAGGTGAAGAAGCCGGAAACTGTGTGCAGGCTTTTGTTTCAGCCCAGCACTAGCACACGTGATCTGACTAATTCTGTTCATGAACAGTTGATGATTTCAAAACAGGTGTATTAGTGAAAGGCTATAACAAAACCCTGCACACCCTGTGGCTCTCCAGAGATCACTGTTCTCGGTCCTGGGCTGGCGTGGTTACACGTGGTCAGTGGTTGTGATGCCGATTGGACATACAGGCAAATTCTCTAAAATGACATTGGAGACGGCTTATGGTAGAGAAATGAACATGTAATTATCTGGAAACAGCTCTGGTGGACATAACTGCATTCAGCATGCCAATTGTAAGCTCCCTCAAAATGTAAGAAATCTGTAGCATGAAAAACCTGCACATTTTAGAGTGGCCTTTTATTGTCCCCAGTACAGGATGCACCTGTGTAATAATGCTGTTTAATCAGCTTCTTGATATGCCACACCCATCATGTGGATGGATTATTTTGACAAAGGGTAAAATGCTCACAAAACAGAGATGTATACAAATTTGTGCACAAAATGAGAGAAATAAGCTTTTTGGGTGTATTGAAAATGTCTGGGATTTTTAAATTCAGCTCATGAAACATAGCCCCAGCACGTTGCATTTATATTTCTGTAGTGGTGGAAAAAGTACCCAATGTCATACTTGAGTAAAAGTAAAGAGATCTTAATAGAAAATGACAAATGTCACCCACTAAAATTCTGCTTGAGTAAAAGTCTAAAAGTATTTGGTTTAAATAAAATTATAAATCATTTCAAATTCCTTAAATTAAAGCAACCCAGATGGCACAATTTATTTGTATTTATAGAAAGCCAGGGGCACACTAACACTCAGACACAGTTTACAAACAAAGCATGTGTGTTTAGTGAGTCCACCAGGTCAGCGGCAGTAGGGCTGTTCGGTTGATAAGTGCGTGAATGACTATGATCCTATTCTGCTAAGCATTCAAAATGTAATGAGTACTTTTGGGTGTTCATGAGTACCTTTGGGTGTAAAAAGTACAATATTTTCTTAAGGAATGTGTAGCAAAGTAAAAGTAGTCAGAAATATAAATAGTAATGTACAGAAATTGTATTAGTCACATGCGCGGAATACAACAGGTGTAGACCTTAGTGAAATGCTTACTTATGAGCCCCTAACCAGCAGTGCAGTTTTTTTTTTTTAAACAGAAAAATACCCCCAAAACTACTTAAATATTTTTACACCACTATTTGTTTGTGTAGTCTGAATAAATTTATATGAAAATGTAAAAATCATTATTTGAATATGTCGGTAACCAGTATAAAAAAGTGATAATGCATGGTTTGCCTGCCCTCAACAACACCCGTGCCAAATATATCCTCCAAACACAGGCTTCTCTGGCATTATCACTTAACTGCATGTTCAGTAGCCAAACGTTGTCGAATAGAGCCTATACATGACTCCTTGTTCTACATATCGGAGGCGGTTTTCTTCTACATAACATCGTTGTCTGAACGTTACAAAAGAAAGATGGTCCTGCTGAACACGACTGTGGGATGTATTCATTAACTCTTGCAACAGAAACTGTTGTGTTTAAGAACCAAACAGAGCGAAAACGAGCAGGGACCCACCTAAATTTGTCCAATAGAAACTCTTGTTTTTGTTGCAAAATGTTTTGCAACAGAATCAGAGTAATGAATAAACCCCTGCAGTGAAATTCATACTAAATCATTCGATTTCGATAACATTTATAAAAAAAATATAAAATTAAATAAAAATACAATTTAAAAAAAGGTAAACTGACCAAATCATGTTTCTTCCCACACACATTTATTGGTTCAGCACAGGTTTCAGTGCTGTACATCTAAAAAGTACATTGCAATTATTCCATTATTCCAAATGATCTTATTTTCAGTCATAAGATTGCCAACCATTTCAAAAGAGAAAGCCTTGGGAATGGGTGGGGAAGGATATAAGTGGCATATCCTATAGGACCAGGTACCTACACTGCAGTTTTCCCATTTAGAAGGGTCCAGCAGCATACAGGGTAGCAAAAGTAAACTTATCGTAAAATGCATGTTCCACCATGAAGCCTATTCATAGGTTGTGGAATGCTCAAAGTTGCAGATACAAATGTAATGTTTAGAATCAGCTCACTTGGACATAGAAGAGGAGAGTTGGTCTGTCGTGTGCAATCCATTTCGTGTTGTGAAATATGAATGTTTAGCCCTGAATGCCACTGATGAAGCAGAAACAGACTGACATTGCAGGTACCAAACATTTGATCCCACTGACAAAACAGTAGCCATGTGCCACAATAGTCACCAGGAAATGGGATGGAAAGACATGTCACACACAGTAGTACTAGACATGTAAACGACACACAGACGTACCATCCAAGGCTAGAGGGGCAGAGGAGAAAAAGGTATTTAGTCTCTGCCATGGCTCTTGAAGGAGATGGAAACAGTCTTCCAACTACTGATACAGTGGTTCTACAGAGAATTGTACGACCAGAGACAGAGCACATTGGAAAATAAAAGAACCAGTACAACCTTACGCGTTTAGTGTAAATAACTGTTTACTTCTAAAGTGCAAATATTCTTCTATAACATTAAATATATACTATTTTTTAGCGAGATTAGGAAGTATGGTAACGCAGGACTAAATATTTACAAATAAATGAGGCTTCATCATCACATTCGTAATCTCAATGATCCATTGTTAAACAGGGAAACAGACACAATAAGCCAGTGGAATGATGATGGATTTGATAGTGTAGTCAGTTGTCCCCGTAGAAGTGGCTTGGTCAATATTAATCTATACTAATTTATTAGTTACTTTATAATCCACATTTGTTAGACTTTCTATGCACAGTAGAATTGAATACGAACACATTCTTAGTAGCTATGTTTCTTGGACTGCAAGTACAGTGTGTGCTCCTTTGAGATCTGTAGTATTACTAACCTCCTCCAACCCATATCCCTTTACCCCTACTCTGTGCCACATGGAGTAGAATGAAGCTTCCCAGAAACACTGATCTAAGGTCAGTTTTACATGCTTCCTCTGGAAGGTTAGGAATTGATGGGAGGCTAATATAAAATCTGATCCTAGATCTGTAAATAAACACAACTTCCTACTCCACGATGCACAAAGTGCTCCCTCTATTTTTTGGCTTTGCCCTGGGCTGCCACGGCCTCCATAGCCTTCCTGACAGTTTCCTCATCCCCCAGGAACTGCATGGGCTTGACAGGCTTCAGGTTCTTGTCCAGCTCATACAGGATGGGGATGCCTGTGGGCAGGTTCAGCTCCATGATGGCTTCCTCAGACATACCTGCAGGGGGCAGCACATAGGGGTTATGGTTAATCAGTGACGACAACAAATTAAACAATCACAACAAAGAAAGTGTAAACAAACAAAAAAATAAGGAGCACACAGATGGACACTCACATTTCATATGTGCAGATTAGAATGTGTAGGAAGTAAAACGATACTACCACAGACCAGTACTTCCTAGAAACCAAGCAGAATAAATTCCAGTCCTGGGGAGAAACTGTGTGCAGGCTTTCGTTTCAGCCCAGCATAAGTACACCTGATCTGACTAATTATGTTCATGAACAGTTGAGGATTTCAAAACAGGTGTATTAGTGAAAGGCTGTAACAAAAGCCTGCACGTCCTGTGGCTCTCCAGAGATCAGTTCTAGGCAGTTCTTACTACTTACCCTCAAGATGCTTGACAATGCCCCTGAGGCTATTGCCATGGGCAGCGATGAGAATCCTCTTGCCCAGTTTGATCTGGGGCACAATCTCGTCGTTCCAGTAGGGCAGTGCCCGGGCGATGGTGTCCTTCAGGCTCTCACAGGATGGAAGCTGCTCTTCCGACAGGTCTCCATAACGACGGTCCTAAATAAAAAGGAGATATTTAGTATGTCAACAAACAGAAGAATGCCTAACAGCAACCTGGGCCTAAACCCTCATACCACCATATTGCTTTCAGTCAATCAATTGCATTTATAAAGCCCTTTTTCACCCAATTCTGATATTTTGCCCAATTATTGGCAAAAGAACTGATGGGTCAAAAGACCAATTAGTAAGACATCAGAATTGCACCCCAAATCTCAGGGGGTACAAATAACTTGATGGCTGGAAGTTGGAGTCATAACCATTATGCTTACATTTGTTCATTTTTCTGCATCTCTTGAGCTGTCTGTATTCTACTGACTGGGGTTTTATTAATTTTTTACTAAATATGCTTCTGTTCAAATCTGGTTAAGAGTTTGAAAGGAATGAGAGTTTTATTCAGTACATTTAGTAATTTCTTGCTTTTTTAAAGTCTACCAACACTTCACATTTTAGTAATTTTGCAGATGCTCTTATCCAGAGCGACTTACAGTAGTGAGTGCATACAGTTTCATACTGGTCCCCTGTGGGAAATCAAACCCACAACCTTTGCGTTGCAAGTGCCATCTCTACCAACTGAGCTGGACAACCTTGCCAGCAGGCATGGCAGCTAAGATAGTAGCTAGCTTGTCTAACTCAAGTTGATTGACAGCCTGAAATAGCAATTTTATAACTAGCCAGGTGGCTAGAGGTATCATCCCCGTTTCCAATTGGCTCATTTGTCCGTCCCACTCCTCTTCCCTGTAACTATTCCCCAGGTCATTGCTGTAAATGAGAATGTGTTCTCCTACTACTTACCTGGTAAATTAAGGGTACAATAAAAATAAAGAATGAAACAATTTGGGGGAAGGAAGACACCAACTGTCCAGTGCTTTTGGTTCTACATTGAACAAGTCAGACAAATTCATTGCATATTTCCATACGTTTAGCATATAAAGACCAGTAGGCCCATGCCTCTGCTAGTCCTACTTGGTCACCAATTGATTCTGATCTCAGCTGAACTATATCACACTCCTCTGCAATAGATTAACTCAGAGTTGGAACACCAAAAGACCTTGTGATATACAAGAGCACCATGAATACAAAATGTACACACATTTTTTCTTTTTGTTAAAAAGGCCCAGCGCAGTCAAACAATTTTTATATACACTCAGTGGCCAGTTTATTGCCCAGGTCACAAAAATGGTTTGCTCCTATAGACAGTAAGTCACGTGGCCATCACTTGCTATATGAAGGCATTGAAGCAGTCAGTTACTGTTTGATTTAATGTTAGAATGGGCAAAACGAATGACTTTGAGCATGGTATCATTGTCAGTGCCAGTCGTGCCGGTTCCAGTATCTCAGAAAAGGCCGGCCTCCTGGGTTTTTCCACACACACAACAGTGTCTAGGGATACCGAGAATGGTGCGACAATCAAAAAAAACAAGTCAGCAGCAGTCCTGTGGGTGAAATCAACGAGCTGTTGAGAGGTCGAAGGCAAGAATTGTGCAAGCTAACAAGAGGCCACAAAAAGCAAATAATGGCGCTGTACAAGAGTGGTGTTCAAAACGGCATCTTGGACTGCCTAATTCGTCATCCGTGTCACAAATGGGCTATTGCAGCAGACAACCACACCGGGTTCCACTCCAATCAGCTAAAAACAAGAAGCGGCTCCAGTGGGTACGCGATCACCAACACTGGACAATTGAGAGGGAAAAAAATGCTGCCTGGTCTGACAAATCCCGGTTCTTGTTGCGTCATGCTGATGGCAGTCATGATTTGGCGTAAGAAGCATGAGTCCATGGCCCCATCCTGCCTGGTGTCAACGGTACAGGCTGGGGGCGGGGATGTGGGGAATGTTTTCCTTGACACCAATTGAGTAACTTGTCCATGCCCCAAAGAATTCAGGCTGTTCTGGAGGCAAAGATACCTAATAAACTGGCCACTGAGTGCATATTTCCACACTATGAGATTGGAAGAATACTGTGAATATGGTGATAATGCCCTTTTAGTGTAAGATCGGTTTGAAAAGACGGCCTTTCATTTCAGCTCGTTTTGGTGGGATGGAGTTTTGGCCTGTCTGGTGACATCACCATGTGGTAAATTAATTAAGACCAATAAGAAAGAGTTCCAAACCTCTGACAATAACAGCTAGTTTCCCCCTCCCCACTCAGACCAAAATTCTTGCTTGAGAAATTGCTCCTGCTAAGAAGCAATTATTTGTTAACCATTGATGAATACAATCACAGTAAGGTACTTCATTGTTACCCAGAAGTGATTTGAGATAAAAGCAGGTGCATTGGGCCTTTAAAATATGCATGTACGTACAGTGCACTTAGAAAGTACTCAGTACCCTTGACTTTTTCCACATTGTTACATTACAGTCATATTCTACAATACATTCTTTCCTCAATCTACACACAATAACATGAAGAGGCGTTTAGAAATGTCAAAAAAAATAAAACAGAAATACCTAATTTACAGTGCCTTGCGAAAGTATTCGGCCCCATTGAACTTTGCAACCTTTTGCCACATTTCAGGCTTCAAACATAAAGATATAAAACTGTATTTTTTTGTGAAGAATCAACAACAAGTGGGACACAATCATGAAGTGGAACGACATTTATTGGATATTTCAAACTTTTTTAACAAATCAAAAACTGAAAAATTGGGCGTGCAAAATTATTCAGCCCCTTTACATTCAGTGCAGCAAACTCTCTCCAGAAGTTCAGTGAGGATTTCTGAATGATCCAATGTTGACCTAAATGACTAATGATGATAAATACAATCCACCTGTGTGTAATCAAGTCTCCGTATAAATGCACCTGCACTGTGACATACCCCAAGCGACTTACAGCTGTAATCGCAGCAAAAGGTGGCGCTACAAAGTATTAACTTAAGGGGGCTGAATAATTTTGCACACCCAATTTGACATTTTTATCCATAATAGTGAGTGTATGTGAATGCGTGTCTGTGTGTCCCTCACCTTGCTGATGATAGTGTAGAAGTCATGGTCTGGGTCCATGGAGGGAGGAGGGATATCGAAGCTCCGCCTCCAGATCTTCACCTGAGCCTCTCCATGCTTGGCAGCAGTCTCTGACTTGTTTAACCCCGTCAGGCCACCGTAGTGGCGTTCGTTGAGGCGCCAGGTCCGGTGGACAGGAAGCCACATCTGGTCAATGCTGTCCAGACACAGCCAAAGAGTGCGGATGGCCCTCTTCAGAACTGAGGTGTAGCATACGTCAAACTCATAGCCAGCGTCTGAGGAAGAGAAAGGTTGTGATCGCGTTTGATTCATAAGTGGATGGACAGATGGATCAACAGAGTAAGACTAGGAAATCAACCAATGGTCAAGTTCTGGGTTGGGACAAAAGCTTATGCTAGGTCTACAGGACCAGGAGTGGATATGATGTAGAGTACAACACCTGGACACTGCTGTAGACTATTTTTTACATAATTCAAGCAAGCAATGTCATCATCCATCACTCCAGTGTTCATTTGCTAAATTGTAATTACTTTGCTTCTATGGCCTATTTATTGCTTTACTTCCTCATGCCATTTGCACACTGTATATAGACTTTCTATTGTGTTATTGACCATACACTTATTTATTCCATGTGTAACTGTTGTTGTTTGTGTCGCACTGCTTCACTTTATCTTGGCCAGGTTGCAGTTGTAAATGACAACTTGTTCTCAACTAGCTTATCTGGTTAAATAAATAAAACAACATTTAAAAAAACATTGCTGGTTAAATTCATCAGCTGACATAGCATGGGTTACTAAGTCTTCGTTTTGGGCCAAATATGACTTTAGTCAGAAACACCACATATTTCCCTAACCAATACCATAAGGCTTGATTTTATTACTTTGTCGAAGCAGCACGTCTAGAACTGCAGGTTCACATCCTTCGGAAAAGCTCTGACGTCAAAAGCGGTGGAGTCGGGATCTCCGTTGCTCATTTGTTCACAGTGAAAGGGGGCTGAACTAATAGGCCACCAGAGGGTATTATATTAATATCCCGAGGGAACTGGGTTAGCGTTGATTGCATTCGATTTGGAACCGGCTGCGTCCCGGGCGTGAGCAAGGTGACCCCGTTTTGGCCACCAGCACGTTGAGTAATGAGTAGGATTCTGTGTTTTTATATGCAAAAGTGATTGCATTTGATACAAAAGCTTATCTGCCTTCCCAGTGAATCATGCTGCCTTGTTGACAACATGAACGAGAGCCGAAGATTGCTGTTCGATTTGAGACAGACGCTCCTTCCTCACAGCTTTTGACCATTCACGTAATAGGCCATAGCCGGGTGCACTTAATGGACTCCTTATTAGAACCGGTCATGGTCAAAGTGGAAATGAGGGCGTGATTGACAACCGGGAGACCACCAAAACACACCTCCATCCTATGTCAAATCGATGGAGTTGTCACGTAACGTTGCTGGTATTGGTAAAAAGTAGTTTCACATCTACGTGTTTGATTGTAAAATCATCAATAATAGTTGAGATCCCTTCAAGCGGCAAAAAATGTCAAATGTGCAGGCATTCAGCCTTTGAAATTGCTGTAGTCGCTGCTGCCACAGGACTTTCGATAAACAGAAAATGGAAATGTACAATCAGTCAATTGCATTAGTGAGGACACATTTGACGTGTTGTGTCTGGTATAGCGTCATACAATGTAAGTAACTAGCTGGTCAAATAAAATAGAACTAGAATCCACCTTTCAGGGCCTGTCCTCCTCTCCTCGCCTCCCGTTCTCCAGTCTCGCTCAGATCGGCGTCGAACCAGCCACAAAATCGGTTCTCCTGGTTCCAGTTGCTCTCGCCGTGGCGGATCAACACCAGCTTGTAGACGGCCATAGTGATAGAAGTATCTTAATTCGAACAAGCTCCGTATATAAGGAGGAAACGCCGCCGTTCAAGTTGAAAAGAAGCAATAGAATGGCAGGACCCAGCTAGCTACGTTTGAAGCTAGAGGATATGAGTGATGCGATTGGATGTTTTCTCACTCTGTGTTTCACACCAATCCAATGGGATCCCGCTGCAGTAGACCTACTTCCTGAATATTTCTCGACCAATGAAATAAAGGTAGGCGGGCACAAGGTCCCATGACCTTCATAGGGAACAGGTATTTTATAGCTGTTTTGTAGTTTGATACCTACAATGTGACTACTACCACATTTCAGTGGCATCAAAAACAACCACTGAATTTGGACTGAAAATGATGAAGGATTGTAAATGTTATGAAAGAATACTTAACTACCAGCACCCCAATCTCGCCTGATTTGTCACTTTCCTTTGATCAATTGGGTGGATCATTCAGAATACGGATAATTCAGAATAATTCAGAGTCATCGCGACAGTTTAAGTAATCATCACTGCATTCTCAACCATCTTTGATGTCAAATAGGTTGACACATTTTTTTCATTTATAATTCCTTTTTACACTGAACAAAATTATAAACGCAACATGCAACAATTTCAAAGACTTTACTGAGATCATACAAGGAAAACAGTCAGTTGAAATAAACAAATTAGGCCCTAATCTATGGATTTCACATGACATGGAATACCGATATGCATCTGTTGATCACAGATACCTTTAAAAAAAGGTAGTAATGTGGATCAGAAAACCAGTCAGTAACTGGTGTGACCACCTTTTGCCTCATGTAGTGTGACACATCCCCTTCGCATAGATTTGATCAGGCTGTTGATTGTGGCTTGTAGAATGTTTGTCCCACTCATTTTCAAAGCCTGTGCGAAGTTGCTGGATATTGGCGGGAACTGGAACATGTGGTCGTAGACTTCAATCCAGAGCATCCCAAACATGCTTAATGGGTGACATGTCTGGTGAGTATGTAAGCCATGGAAGAACTGGTAATTTTCAGCTTCCAGGAATTGTGTACAGGTCCTTGCAAGATGGGGCTATGCATTATCATGCTGAAACATAAGATTATGGTGGTGGATGAATGGCATGACAATGGGCCTAAGGATCTCGTCATGGTATCTATATGCATTCAAATTGCCATTGATAAAATCATTGGGTTGTGAAAAGCAACAGTTTCATCAGCTGTACGGGTAGCTGGTCTCAAACGATCCAGCAGATGAAGAAGCCAGATGTGGAGGTCCTGGCGTGGTTACACGTGATCTGCGGTTGTGAGGCCAGTTGGACGTACTGCCAAATTCTAAAACAACGTTGGAGGCGCCTTATGGTATAGAAAGAAACATTAAATTATCTGGCAACAGCTATGGTGGACATTCCTGCAGTCAGAATGACAATTGCACACTCCATCACTTGAGACATCTGTAGCATTTGGTTGTGTGACAAAACAGCACATTTTAGAGTGGGCTTTTATAGTCCCCAGCACAAGGGGCACCTGTGTAATGATCATGCTGTTTAATCAGCTTCTTGATATGTCACACCTGTCAGGTGGATGGATTATCTTGTCAAAGGAGAAATGTTCATTAACAGGGATGTAAACAAATTTGTTCACAAAAGATGCGAAAAATTATATTTTTGTGTGTATGGAAAATATTGGGGATCTTGTATGCTAAAATTTCAAAAACTCTGTTTTTGCTTTGTTATTATGGGGTATTGTGTGTAGATTGATGAGGGGAAAAAACAATGTAATCCTTTTAAAATAAGGCTGTAATGTAAGAAAATGTGAAAAAAGTCAAGGGGTCTAAATACTTTTTGAATACACTGGGTTTCTAACTCCATTGAAAAATGGTAATCAGAATCAGAGATTATGCAACAGATCTGCTTTGCTAACACTGATTGAAAAGTGTTGAGAGACTCCGCCTATAACATCGACGAGCTAACATCCTCCATTATCGGCATCATAAGGAAATGCATCTGCGACGTTGTCCCCACAGTGAAGGTTAGCTGCTTTCCCAGTCAAAAGCCCTGGATTAACACAGAGGTTGGTGCTAAAATAAAGGACAGTGCTACCACATGCAGGGCTATCGCAGACAACCCTGAGGTTACGGCTGAGGAAAGGAAAAAGCACAAGATGTCCTGTTACGACCTCTGCAGAGTCATCAAATGAGCCAAAGGACAATATAGGAATAAGGTGGGCTCTGACGCCCGCCACTTGTGGCACGGGCTATAGTCCATTACGGATTATAAAGGAATACCCAGCCATGATCTGCCCAACGATCTCTTCCAGATGAACTCAATGCATTTTATGTATGCTTCGCCAATAACGACATGCGTGAGGGCCCCCACCCACCCAGAGGACTGGGTGATCGCGCTCTCCGAGGCCAACATGAGTAAGGTCTTTAATCAAGTCAACATTCGCAAGGCCACAGGACCGGAATATATTCCAGGACAGATTATCAGAGCATGCACAGGTCAACTGGCAGGCATATTCAATGTCATTTTCATCCTCTCCTTGTCCCAGCCTATAATCCCCATGTCTTAAAGTGACTACTTTTATTCCTGTTCCCAAGAACTCTAAGGCTTCATGCCACAACTACTACCACACTGTAGCACTCACATACATACTACTTTACTCATCTCATATGTATATACTGTATTCTATTCTACTGTATTTTAGACACTCTAACATTCTAACATTGCTCAATCTAATATTTATATATTTCTTAATTCTATTTTTTTCCTTTTAGATTTGTGTGTATTGTTGTGAATTGTTAGACACTACCGCACTGTTGAAGCTAAGAAAACAAGCATTTCAATACACCCGCAATACCATCTGCTAAATATGTGTATGTGACCAATACAATTTGATTTGAACTGTAATCATGTAATCATGAAGTGCTTTGAAAGGTTGGTAATGGCACACATCAACTCCACCATCCCAGACACTCTAGACCCACTCCAATTTGCATACCGACCCAACAGATCCATAGACGACGCAATCTGCTGTACCTTCCACCCTCATTCCTACACATGATTGGGTAGGGATCACTAACCCCTGTAGATTCTTCCTAAACCTCCCAATTACATCTGCCTGCCAATGAACTCGAGATCAGAGGAAGAGCCAAAGCAGATCCATTCCCATTAACTGGGTCAATGCCTCTGCTGATCCTACTGCTATTGCATGCAGTAATCACTGTGTGTAGTTCATCCTGCACTAACATAAATAACCTGAGCATGTCTACCTCTGCGAAGCTTCCCAGTAAAGCAAGAAAAACATTCAAGCATCCCATATGTTAACATATGTAGCTTAAGAAACAAGGTTCATGAAATCAATAATTTGCTAGTAACATTCATATTCTGACAATCTCTGAAACTTACTTAGATAATATGTTTGATGATACAGTGGTAGCAATACATGGTTATAATATCTACAGAAAAGACAGAAATGCCAGGTGGAGGTATGGCTGTTTATATTCAGAACCACATTCCTGTAAAGCTTAGAGAGGATCTCATGTTAAATACTGTTGAAGTAATATGGCTTCAGGTTCATCTGTCTCACCTAAAGCCCATTCTGGTGGGAAGCTGCTATAGACCACCAAGTGCTAACTGTCAGTATCAGGATAATATGTGTGAAATGCTTGATCATGTATGTGATATCAATAGAGATGTATATTTTCTGGGCAATTTAAATATTGACTGATTTTCATCAGGCTTCCCATTCAAGATAAAGCTTCAAGCTGTAACTACTGCCTGCAAACTGGTTCAGGTTATCAATCAACCTACCAGGGTAGTTACAAACAGCACAGGAATGTAATCATCAACATGTATTGATCACATCTGTATTAATGCTGCAGAAATTTGTTTGAAAGCAGTATCCAAATCATTGGATGTAGTGATCACAATATAGTAGCCATATCTAGGAAAACCATGTTCTATAGGCTGGGCATAATATAGTGTATAAGAGGTCATACAATAAGTTTCGCAGCGATTCCTATGTTGATGATGTAAAGAATATTTGTTGGTCCGTGGTCTGTAATGAGGAGCCACCGGACACTGCACTTGACACATTAATAAAATTGTTTATCCCAATTACTAATAAGCATGCACCCATTAAGAAAATTACTGTAAAACTGTTAAATCCCTTAAATCCCTATGGATTGATGAGGAATTTAAAAATGGTATGGTTGAGAGGGTGAGGAAAAATAAATGGCAAATAGGTCTGGCTGTACAACCGATTGGCAAATGTACTGCAAATTGAGAAATCATGTGACTAAACTGAATAAAAAGAAGAAGAAAATACACTATGAAACAAAGACAATTGACATAAAGAATGACAGTAAAAAGCTTTGGAGCACCTTAAATGAACTTTTGGGCAAAAAGGCAAACTCCACTCCATCATTCATTGAATGACATCTCCAATCTAAAATCAAATCTAGAGTCGGCTTTCTATTCCGCAACAAAGCCTCCTTCACTCACGCCGCCAAACTTACCCTAGTAAAACTGACTATCTTACCGATCCTCGACTTAGGCGATGTCATCTACAAAATAGCTTCCAATACTCTACTCAGCAAACTGGATGCAGTTTATCACAGTGCCATCCGTTTTGTTTCTAAAGCACCTTATACCACCCACCACTGCGACCTGTATGCTCTAGTCGGCTGGTCCCCGCTACATATTCGTCGCCAGACCCACTGGCTCCAGGTCATCTACAAGTCCATGCTAGGCAAAGCACCGCCTTATCTCAGTTCACTGGTCACGATGGCAACACCCACCTGTAGCACGCGCTCCAGCAGGTGTATCTCACTGACCATCCCTAAAGCCAACACCTCATTTGGCCGCCTTTCCTTCCAGTTCTCTGCTGCCTGTGACTGGAACAAATTGCAAAAAATTGCTGAAGTTGGAGACTTTTATCTCCCTCACCAACTTTAAACATCTGCTATCTGAGCAGCTAACCGATCGCTGCAGCTGTACATAGTCCATCGGTAAATAGCCCACCCAATTTACCTACCTCATCCCCATACTGTTTTTATTTATTTACTTTTCTGCTCTTTTGCACACCAGTATCTCTACCTGCACATGACCATTTGATAATTTATCACTCCAGTGTTAATCTGCTAAATTGTCATAATTCGCCTACCTCCTCATGCCTTTTCCACACAATGTATATAGACTCTTTTTTTCCTACTGTGTTATTGACTTGTTTATTGTTTACTCCATGTGTAACTTTGTGTTGTTGTCTGTTCACACTGCTATGCTTTATCTTGGCCAGGTCGCAGTTGTAAATGAGAACTTGTTCTCAACTAGCCTACCTGGTTAAATAAAGGTGAAATAAAAAATAAATAAAAAATATGATGGCTCATTCATCACAAAACCAACTGATATTGCCAACTACTTTCATTGTTTTTTCATTGGCAAGATTAGCAAATTTAGCAACAAATGCTGACACTACACATCAAAGTATTTCTGACCAAATTATGAAAGACAAGCATTGTAATTTTGAATTCCATAAAGTAAGTGTGGAAGAGGTGAAAAAATATTGTTGCCTACCAACAATAACAAGCCACCTGGGTCTGACAACTTGGATGGAAAATTACTGAGGATAATATTGCCATTCCTATTTGCCACATATTCCATTTAAGTCCACTAGAAAGTGTGTGCCCTTAGGCTTGTTGGGAAGCAAAAGTTATTCCCCTACCTTTTTAAAATTTTAATTAACTAGGCAAGTCAGTTAAGAACAAATTCTTATTTTCAATGATGGCCTAGGAATAGTGGGTTAGCCGCCTGTTCAGGGGCAGAACGTCAGATTTGTACCTTGTCAGCTCGGGGGTTTGAACTTACAACCTTCTGGTTACTAGTCCAACACTCTAACCACTAGGCTACGCTGCCACCCCAGGAAATGAAAGCACCCTTTACTGGCTCAAATAGCCGACCAATCAGCCTGTTACCGACACTGTAAACTTTTGAAAAAAATGTGTTTGACCAGATACAATGCTATTTTACAGGAAACAAATTGTCAACTGACTTTCAGCATGCTTATAGGGAAGGACATTCAACAACCACAGCACTTACACAAATTATTGATGATTTGCTGAGAGAAACTGATGATAAAAAGATTGTGGGGGCTGTTAGACTTCAGTGCGGCTTTTGACATTAGCGATCATAGTCTGTTGTTGGAAAAACATATGTGTTATGGCTCACCACACCCCCCCTGCTATACTGTGGATAAAGAGTTATCTGTCTAACATAACACAGAGGGGGTTCTTTAATGGAATCCTCTCCAACAATCAGGAATTCCCCAGGGCAGCTGTCTAGGCCTCTTACTTTTTTCAAACTTTACTAACGACATGCCACAAGCTTTAAGTAAAGCCAGAGTGTCTATGTGTGCGGATGACTAAACAGTATACACATCAACTACCACAGTGACTGAAATGACTGCAACACTTAACAAATAGTTTCAGAATAGGTGGCAAGGAATCAGTTAATCCTAAATATTTAAAAAAACGAAAAGCATTGTATTTGGGACATATCATTCACTAAACCCTAAATCTCAACAAAATCTTGTAATAGATCATGTGTTAATTGAGCAAGTTGAGGAGACTAAACTGCTTGGAGTAACCCTGGATTATAAACTGTCATGGTCAAAACGTATTGATACAACAGTAGCTAGGATGGGGAGGTCTGTCCATAATAAAGTGTTGGTCTGCATTCTTAACAGCACTATCAACAAGGCAAGTCCTACAGGCCCTAGTTTTGTCGCAACTGGACTACTGTTCAGTTGTGTGATCAGGTGCCACAAACTGGGACTTAGGAAAATTGCAATTGGCTCAGAACAGGGCAGCACGGCTGGCCCTTGGATGCACACAGAATAGAACATGAATAATATGCATGCCAATCTCTCCTGGCTCAAAGTGGAGGAGAGATTGACTTCATTATTACTTATATTTGTGAAAGGTATTGACATGTTGACATGTCTCTAGGTTTCTTCCTAGGTTTTGGCCTTTCTAGGGAGTTTTTCCTAGCCACCGTGCTTCTACACCTGCATTGCTTGCTGTTTGGGGTTTAAGGCTGGGTTTCTGTACAGCACTTTGAGATATCAGCTGATGTACGAAGGGCTATATAAATAAATTTGATTTGATTTGATGTTGAATGCACTGAGCTGTTTGTTTGAACTACTGGTACACAGCTCGGACACCGATGCATACCCACAAGACATGCCACCAGAGGTCTCATCAGTCCTCCAGAACAGACAATGGGAGGCACACAGTAATACATAGGGCCACGACTACATGGAACTCTATTCCACATCAAGTAACTCATGCAAGCAGTAAAATTTGATTTTTTTTAAAATGATAAAAACACACCTTATGTAACAGCGGGGACTGTGAAGCAATACAAACATAGCCACACACACATCAAATCAAACTCTATTTGTCTTATGCCCCAAAAACAACAAGTGTAGACCTTACCGTGAAATGCTTACTTACAAGCCCTTAACCAACAAGAAGAGTTAAGAAAATATTCAACAAATAAACTAAAGTAAAAGATAAAATAAAATAATAAAAAGTAACACAGTAATGAGGCTATATACAGGGGGTACCGGTTAGTTGAGGTAATTTGTACATGTAGGTAGGGGTGAGGTGACTATGCATAGATAATAAACGGCGAGTAGCAGCAGTGTACAAAACAAATGGAAGGGGGGTCAATGTAATAGTCCGGTGGCCATTTTATTAAATGTTTAGCAGTCTTATGGCTTGGGGGTAGATGCAGTTAAGAAGCCTTTTGGTCCTAGACTTGAAAGCGGCAGCTCTAGCTTTTACCTCAATTCAGATGTTTCCTATAATCCAAGGCTTCTGGTTGGGATATGTACTGTTGTGTCTGGACTATAGTCAAATATGAAGACCGTTATTTTTTCAAATCAATTCTCTTGGTGTAATTATTATTACCAATCAAAATAATAACGTAAACTTGAATTAACTAGGAAGTCAGGGTACCATGAAAAAAATGTTTATAGAGTCTCTATTACCAGAATTGACTCTTCAGATATTTTCATATCTTATCGAGTACAGTCTTCTATTAATGATTATTAATCTTTACCTTCTGTTAGTCTCATTCCAAACGTAAAATTATTGGTTATCTGCACGAACCCTAGCATAAATTATGAATCAGCGAAATACAAATTGGCTTAATTATTTATTTACTAACTAACTTAGTCAATCACAGAAATACATAACAAAGAAACAGTAGATATTGGTTACTAACACAATGCATTGATAACATGATAGAAAAGTCCCTAGTGGGCTAAGCCGATATGACGGCTTGGTAGACAAAGGAAAGGGGTGGCAACTGAGAAAGAGCGGGAGAACAGAATGGATAACTACACTCATAGAAATTGCTAATACTTCACATGAACGATCAGCGGCTCATTCAAAAATAAAATGCAATTTACATATTTACGAGTGTATGTCTTGCTGTCTCTCTCTGTGGTCGCTGGTCCATCTGCTGGAGAGAGTCGACAGAAAAGTCTCTGGTTGCGTTTCTCTAGAAGATCAAAGTTGTAGGTGGTTAGAATGGATAATTCAGGGCACCATTCAGGAATGTTCTTAGGTGTTTTCGGCGGTTGTCGATATTCTTGTCCAAGGTTTACGTAATTTCTAGCTGCAGACTAGTAATTCGTCATCTAGAATTTCTCACTTATTCTGTAGTGATCGATAGTCTCAGATGGTCCACATGGTATTGTCTTCTGGTCTTGTAGTTTTAAACCATTTCCCACGTAGCTTCATCTGCATGTTTTCTAGTCTTAGAAATTCAACCGTTTGCAACCTTAGTTTACACCGTGGTTTGCGTGGTCTGGTGTGAATTGCATCACGAGTGGGTTTTATACACTTCAGAGAAAATGGCGGTCCCATGATGCCGACGTAATGTCTATTGCCCTCCTATGTTGAACATAATAAACGTCTCTCTATCCACCGGATGTGTACCAAACTCACTAAAAGTGGCAGTAATAAAGCCTCTCTTGAAAAAACCAAACCTTGACCCAGAAAATATAAAAAACTATCGGCCTATATTGAATCTTCCGTTCCTCTCAAAATTCTAAGAAAAGGCTGTTGCGCAGCAACTCACTGCCTTCCTGAAGACAAACAATGTATACGAAATGCTTCAGTCTGGTTTTAGACCCCATCATAGCACTGAGACGGCACTTGTGAAGGTGGTAAATTACATTTTAATGGCATCGGACCGAGGCTCTGCATCTGTCCTCGTGCTCCTAGACCTTAGTGCTGCTTTTGATACCATCGATCACCACATTCTTTTGGAGAGATTGGAAACCCAAATTGGTCTACACGGACAAGTTCTGGCCTGGTTTAGATCTTATCTGTCGGAAAGATATCAGTTTGTCTCTGTGAATGGTTTGTCCTCTGACAAATCAACTGTAAATTTCGGTGTTCCTCAAGGTTCCATTTTAGGACCACTATTGTTTTCACTATATATTTTACCTCTTGGGGATGTTATTCGAAAACATAATGTTAACATTCACTGCTATGCGGATGACACACAGCTGTACATTTCAATGAAACATGGTGAAGCCCCAAAATTGCCCTTGCTAGAAGCATGTGTTTCAGACATAAGGAAGTGGATGGCTGCAAACGTTCTACTTTTAAACTCGGACAAAACAGAGATGCTTGTTCTAGGTCCCAAGAAACAAAGAGATCTTCTGTTGAATCTGACAATTAATCTTAATGGTTGTTACAGTCGTCTCAAATAAAACTGTGAAGGACCTCGGCGTTACTCTGGACCCTGATCTCTCTTTTGAAGAACATATCAAGACCATTTCAAGGACAGCTTTTTTTCAATCTACATAACATTGCAAAAATCATAAACTTTCTGTCCAAAAATGATGCAGAAAAATTAATCCATGCTTTTGTCACTTCTAGGTTAGACTACTGCAATGCTCTACTTTCCGGCTACCCGGATAAAGCACAAAATAAACTTCAGTTAGTGCTAAATATGGCTGCTAGAATCCTGATTAGAACCAAAATATTTGGTCATATTACTCCAGTGCTAGCCTCTCTACACTGGCTTCCTATCAAAGCAAGGGCTGATTTCAAGGTTTTACTGCTAACCTACAAAGCATTACATGGGCTTGCTCCTACCTATCTCTCTGATTTGGTCCTGCCGTACATACCTACACGTACGCAACGGTCACAAGACGCAGGCCTCCTAATTGTCCCTAGAATTTCTAAGCCAACAGCTGGAGGCAGGGCTTTCTCCTATAGAGCTCCATTTTTATGGAACGGTCTGCCTACCCATGTCAGAGACGCAAACTCGGTCTCAACCTTTAAGTCTTTACTGAAGACTCATCTCTTCAGTGGGTCATATGATTGAGTGTAGTCTGGCCCAGGAGTGGGAAGGTGAACGGAAAGGCTCTGGAGCAACGAACGAACCGCCCTTGCTGTCTCTGCCTGGCCGGTTCCCCTCTTTCCACTGGGATTCTCTGCCTCTAACCCTATTACAGGGGCAGAGTCACTGGCTTGCTGGGGCTCTCTCATGCCGTCCCTGGAAGGGGTGCGTCACCTGAGTGGGTTGATTCACTGATGTGGTCATCCTGTCTGGGTTGGCGCCCCCCCTTGGGTTGTGCCATGGCGGAGATCTTTGTGGGCTATACTCAGCCTTGTCTCAGGATGGTAAGTTGGTGGTTGAAGATATCCCTCTAGTGGTGTGGGGGCTGTGCTTTGGCAAAGTGGGTGGGGTTATATCCTTCCTGTTTGGCCCTGTCCGGGGGTGTCCTCGGATGGGGCCACAGTGTCTCCTGACCACTCCTGTCTCAGCCTCCAGTATTTATGCTGCAGTAGTGTATGTGTCGGGGGGCTAGGGTCAGTTTGTTATATCTGGAGTACTTCTCCTGTCCTATTCGGTGTCCTGTGTGAATCTAAGTGTGCGTTCTCTAATTCTCTCCTTCTCTCTTTCTTTCTCTCTCTCGGAGGACCTGAGCCCTAGAACCATGCCCCAGGACTACCTTACATGATGACTCCTTGCTGTCCCCAGTCCACCTGGCCGTGCTGCTGCTCCAGTTTCAACTGTTCTGCCTTATTATTATTCAACCATGCTGGTCATTTATGAACATTTGAACATCTTGGCCATGTTCTGTTATAATCTCCAACCGGCACAGCCAGAAGAGGACTGGCCACCCCACATAGCCTGGTTCCTCTCTAGGTTTCTTCCTAGGTTTTAGCCTTTCTAGGCAGTTTTTCCTAGCCACCGTGCTTCTACACCTGCATTGCTTGCTGTTTGGGGTTTTAGGCTGGGTTTCTGTACAGCACTTTGAGATATCAGCTGATGTACGAAGGGCTATATAAATAAATTGATTATTGCGTGGCCATTGAAATGGTTAACTTTATATGAAAATCTCAAACCCTCATTTAGAAGGTTAACATCACATTACATCTTTTCACAAATAGTTTCATGTTTAATCACATATGTTTCACAATATTTAGATGTAAACCTGTACACTTTAAGAGATACCGTTATGTGTGTGTTTCCTGTCCTTCATGAGATCACCAAATGAAACACACCCATCATAACTGTTCCCTAAGTGTCCATGCACCATTTCCACATTCAAAAGTAGAGATGTTGTTTAATTCTCCCATTTTGGGGATTTGGAGTTTGGCCATGAGAAGTTATTTGTTCTCTTAGACTCTCTCAATACTGCATGGCAGTTTCTACCAGGTATTTATGACCAGTCGTAAAGTCATAAAACTGTGGAGAGAGAGAAGGGGGGGGTCCTGATCATTCCCTCAGGGCACATTATGACAGTCCCCCTCTGGTGGGTTGAATCTTGTGATTATCCTGCAGGTTGCAAACTAACAAAACAATTATGACCACGTGATGTCCTGGTTGGGGATCATTGTTGCGGTCCCCACTCTGGTGGTTGACATTGGTAGGCTCTCTGAAAGCGTAGCAATCCAACACAAGGATGGGCAGTGGATGTCCGGTTGGTGATCCCTGTTGTTGTCCCCCTCTAGTGGTTTACCTTGGACTGGCGCCATTAGTGTCATTGTAAGGGGTGACAGTCCCCACAAAACGGAGATGTATCCTCGGAAGCAGAGTCCACTCTGCTCATCAATGTTCTTCTTGCTGAGATGGCCGCAGTGCTTGCGGAAGTGTCCGGAGGGCAAGAGAAGTTCATCTCAATTACAGTATTGCACGACTTCAAGGAGGAGGGAAGTTGGTAATTCACAGATACAGCTGGCTCAAAATCATGAAAAGAATGATCAATCGGGTTTGCTGATGGAATGTGTCGAGATATCGTAATATGTCCTTGGATAGGATTCTGCACCAAGAGGTTTCAAAATGTATTTTTCCCACCGGGTGCTTTCGACAGATACCCCTCGTGGATGACTGCATTGCAGCTAGCGTTAGGGGAGGACAGTGTGGTCAGTGGAGAAGGCACTGGGACCTGTATCCATACATGGTTGGTTTTCCAATCAGATTCGACGTTAGTAACATACACAGGGTGAACGAGCGTTACGTCCTGGAAGTGTTTCAGCATGACTCTCACTGTGAGAGGCGCAGTAGTCTGAGTGAAACCTCAAAGTGTAATGTCACATCGTTCCACTTTTGTTTGAGAGATGAGTGATGTTGTCGCGCCCGAATCAATTAGTGCATGGCAAGTTAAGCAGTCCTCCAGGACTGTTTCCAGGTACGGCCATTAGAGACGCGTTTAGTGGACATATTCCCCATGGTGGAGTGGTAGTGCCATTCCTGTTCAAGGTGAAAGCAGATCGACTTTTCGGATTTTGAGTGAGCTTGGCATTAATGAAGCTTTTGGCCTTTTTCTTCGCAACCTTTCTATCAGAGTCTATAGACGAAGTCTGTGGGCTTGTTTCTTGATCAAGCGGGCCCTGGATAGGGTCTTGAGTGAGAGCGGGAGAAATTAGATTTTTAACTTCCTTGCTAAGGCTGTTAATTCCTGCCGACCTGGTGTCCGGCAATTTCCTGTCTAGTTCTTGTGACTTTTCTTTTACCCTTTACTCAAATTGTTCTCGCTTAGGTTCTTCACCTAGTGGAAATTCCAGAGAACATTGGTCTACGTTTTGATCGTCCTTCAACCCTTTGTTACCCTTGTGCTCTAACACTTTTTGTGGGTTGGGTGCAGGAACGTAGCGAACAGGTCGATTGTAACGGTAGTTGTTTCGATGGCGAAGTACTTTACAGTTATTTTGACTGCGGTGGTTATTGGATTCATGGTTTTGTGGTAGAAACCGTTCTTGTGCGTCATCTCTCAACGCTCCAATACCTGATAATGCACCCTCTAACTGGAGTGAGTGCTCCTGGTCAAACTTGAGTGCTCCTGGTCAGGGATCTTAGCGTTGCAAGCTGTTGATGCCTCAAAAGCTGTGCTTGCAAGCTCTCTGAGTTGTAAGATAGGCAAGCCAACGTGGGCTGTAGGGCCCAAATAGGTAATGAAGGTGGGATACATGTTCGACAGAAACATTTGTTTGAATGGTAACAGCTCTGCCATTCCTGTTTCAGTGAGTAGTGAGTAAATTGAACGAAGCCTATGATAGTAAGCATGTGCGTGTTCATTCCAAGCTTGTTTGACAGTGTTTGCCAGTGAGCTATTGTGTTTCGCAGAACCACTGAATTCTAATTTCAAAGCTGTGGCAAGTTTACCGTGGTCGTTTAGCACGTGTTGCTGTTATAGACGAATGGACCTTGTCACGTGTTTATTTGACGTTCGCTTCCATAGGTAAACCCTGTCAGAACCTGTAGTGTTCGGGTAGCCATCCAATGCGTCCTCTATGTTCCACTCAAAGGTGAGGAAATCTTTGACGAATTTGTCAAGGCGTTCCGCACCAAGTGGGCAGAGAGGGTTGGCTTCATCTTATGGAGAAATTGGGGCAAAAGGCCAAGAGGAGAAGCCGAGCTTTGGCTTTGTTGGCGAAGAGGTGCCATATTACTCAGTGCCGAATGGCCAAGCGGAGAAGACTGAGGGACACATGATGGAGGCAAAGTCTGAAACCTTCCATCTCTGCACTCCTTTGAGTACCGGGCTCCGGTTGCTTGGTTGGGTAGTCATGCTGTAGCGCGTAACATTTCTGGAATTCCACCAGATTGTACCTAAGGGTGGTATTCTGCTGCATTGTAGAGTCCACTTGAGAGCTTAGAATACTAATTTTGCACACGTGAGTGTTGCACTTGCTCCTTTCGGGTCTCAAACTTATCTGTCATGGTTTGCAGAAAGAGGTCTTGAGTACAGAGCGTGAGATTCAGTGATGAGATTTCCTCTGCTTGCTTAGAAATCCATATTTCCATCCTCATCACCTGCATTATCTCATCATTCATTTGGTCAGCGACATCAATGAATTCTGCTGATTTGTCCTCCAACTTAGTCATTGTGTTCATTAACTGATCGTCTTTGGTCTGCAGCGTTTTGAGTAGAACATTGTTAATTTGAGTAACGTTCAACAAAACTGCCTGTATGTTATCAAGTTGTTTGTAGATAACTCCACAGATTTATCTAGTTTGCAGTGGACTACATCGTATTTAGTTTTGGCTAAATCTAGTTGTTCCTGTAGACAATGATTTTGTTGAAGAGTTTGTGCTCGTTCATCGTCATGAGTATTTTCAATTACTTTTAATTGTTCAGATTTCAAATGCAGTTCCTTGGCGAGCAGAATGTTTTCATTTCCTGCTTTTGTCAATAGTTGCTTGGTTCTCTCTACCTGTCCCTTCATGTCAGCCATATCTTGCACGTGCTTCAGTTGTGCATTGCGGTATTGTACCGATGCCAATCTTTGATGGCGATACATAAGGGCTGAAGTGGATAGAACCGTTGCAAAGCCTGCGTTCGATGGTTGATTTTGGAGGGCGTTCGCAATTTCTGCTGTTTTTCCGCTAATGGCATAGTTAGGGTTGGTATCACTGCTGAGGTCAGAAATCAATCATTTTATGGGTGGAGGTTCACTAATTAACGGAGGAGTGGGGACCACCCCCTCTGATAGCTTGCACATTATTTGAAAATTTTTCATTTTTTCTCTAAAGTTTGGGTTGGGAATTCGTTGGAAGCTGCAAAGACTATTTTAATCTATTTATATATGTTAATAAATCATCAGTACTGTATCAGTAATGTGGGAGTTGGAGGTGAATGAATTTGCAAAAGCAAATTGACTTGATTAATCAATGATAATGATTAATCATACCTGTATAGGCAACTGAACTTTAATTAACCTAAGAAGTTGGTTCATCTAAGTTAATATGGGAAAGTTTAAAATGTCTCCTTTAATTGGAAGAACCTGAAAATGTATGTTTGACAATTTAACTTATTAAATTGAATGAGACGACGATGTCCAATCAATTGAGATTGTCTGGATTATCGTAAGTGTAACCAGTAGAGCAAATGTTGGTACATTCACCACTAGGTTCACTTATCCCTAACGCCAAAGCCACATGGGATTTCCGTGAAGGCGGTACTTCCTTCAGTACTGGGTAGTCCCGAATAAGCTTTGCAAAAGCAAATTTGACCGATTAATCAAAATGAAAGATAAATCAAACCTATATAGGCTATTTGGGATTTACACTTTAATGAACCTGAGAGAGTAGCTGTATCAAGGTTAATAAGGAAGAGTTTAAATGGTCTCATTTGTAGAAACCAATCAATTTGGAAATTATTTAAAATGTCCATTTAAAAAAGTTAAGCAATTTTAATTTCTTAGTTAAATTGAATGAGACGATATCCAATCAGTGTAGTTTGGCTGGATATCAGAAGAGTAACCACTTGTTAGCACTGTAGGACAACGGTGGACCTCAAAGGAATATATATATTTTTTAATTGATTCTGTTACTCCAGGGATCACTTATCCCTGAGGGCTGAAACCACATGGGATTCCCGCGAAGGGGGGACTTTCATCAATACTGGTCAGTAATGTAGGAGTTGGCTTAATGCTTGCAAACACAACTGTAATTGATTAATCAGTGTTAATGATAAATCAAACCTGTATAGGCTATTTGGGAATTCAACTTTAATTAACCTGACAGCATTGTTGATCTAGGTTAATGTAGAAACCAATCACTTTGGATATTATCTAAAAGATCCACCTGAAAAGATTTGTTAGGCAATTTTAACTTTAGTTAAAATTGAATGAGACATATCCAAACAGTTTAAAGTCAGTACCCCATTTCAATACACGTGAGCATATGGTCGATATCACATAGAACTAATTATTTAAAAATAAATATTACTGGGGATTCTTCACCACCAGGAGTCAGTGATTGCAAAAAGCTGAAATCAAACAGAAATACAGAGGGCGGGACTTCCGTCGCCCAAGACGGAGGAATTTCAACATGAAACAGGAAAAACAAAATGGCTGCTCAACTTATTAGTTCTAGCATCTCGTGCAAGCGAGTCCTACTTTGTACACTTTCAAGCATAACATAGGATCCCCTTAAACAAGGGAACGGTTTTACTAGAAACGTCTTACATTCAACCCTTTCTCAGCGATTTTCTTTGCTAGCCCTAAGTTACCGGAACTCGCAGTAATTTTAGGATAAAGATACGCCTGTGCCCTACCCACACTACTGAAAACGCAGGGAACCGAGAATTATTGCTTGGTCTGCTAATATGTCCTCAAAATTCAATCGGCTGCCTCTTTGTCCTCGCTCGAGAAATAAATAATGACCGAGTCTACCCGGTTCTGAAACACGAGAGACAGAAACATGTCTATTCGTCAAATTTCTATATAGCTGTATCATTATCCAAGTACTAGAAATTGAATCACTACTTTACAACTCATAATCCACCCGGACTTCATCAGATACACGACACCGGGACAACTATGGGCAACACACACCAAACGGCTCTATTAGTATCTAACGCAGTCTGTTTGTACAGTGATCTGTTTGCACAGTTTATATATATATACTTAATGCGCCATCTAATGTAAATGTGCACTCAGTCATGAAGAGGGCACGATACGTGCATACAAACACACAATAACATATGCACTATACACAAACGTACACATGGATTTTGTGTTGTAGAAATGTGGTAGTAGTTTAGGGGCCTGAGGGTACACACTTAATACGTTGTGAAATCTGTTAATGTATTGTAATGTTTTAGCAGCAGCTAATAGGGATCAATACTAAATACAAACAGTCCCCTCACCCTATCACCAACCACCATCGCCTGTCCAATCCCCCTCCAGCAGAAGGGGACTCAAGCTCCTTCACCACCTTTAAATACCCCCAGCAGTCACTAATCAGTGTGCCAGACCTCACTGTTTCAGTTTGCAAGTGTTTTGTTACAAGACACTTTTTATCTTGTAAACCTTCCCTTTGTGTATTTTGGATGTTTATGAGTTATTAAGTTTGTTTTTATTTCTTCTTTTATATTACCAATTGCAGAACATTTACTTCATGCTTTTCTTTTACTCATGTTTAAACCTGTGGCCTAAGGTTTTTTCAATGTAATATTATTGAGATTCATGAGTATATTTGTGGATCTGCACTTGATTTATATGAAATCACTAACATGTATGTTTTTGTTTCCTAGTTAACCATCAATCCTTACATCCTCAACCTTGTCATCATTATCTTCAACAATTAAACTGAAATAATAAACCAGATAATTGCCATTTGAACTGCTAACCACCATCTGTGTTTGAATGGTCACTCCACCACAATAGCCTTAACTCAAACCAACAGCTACAGCAAGATAACTCGGATATATCCATTTGAACTCTCCTCCAACTGGCAATTACTAGTGGAGGGGTCAAGCCTGAGCTCTGACTTCTCACCCATGCTGACCTCTGAGGTCAACTACTAAGGAAATTACCTCATAACAGCATTTTCGGCAGTTAATTGCAACTACAAAACATTATTTAAATCAAATCAAATCAAATGTATTTGTCACATACACATGGTTAGCAGATGTTAATGCGAGTGTAGCGAAATGCTTGTGCTTCTAGTTCCGACTGCAGTAATAACCAACAAGTAATCTAGCTAACAATTCCAAAACTACTACCTTATAGACACAAGTGTAAGGGGATAAAGAATATGTACATAAAGATATATGAATGAGTGATGGTACAGAGCGGCATAGGCAAGATACAGTAGATGGTATCGAGTACAGTATATACATATGAGATGAGTATGTAAACAAAGTGGCATAGTTAAAGTGGCTAGTGATACATGTATTACATAAAGATGCAGTAGATGATATAGAGTACAGTATATACATATACATATGAGATGAATAATGTAGGGTATGTAAACATTATATTAGGTAGCATTGTTTAAAGTGGCTAGTGATACATCATTTCCATCAATTCCCATTATTAAAGTGGCTGGAGTTGAGTCAGTGTGTTGGCAGCAGCCACTCAATGTTAGTGGTGGCTGTTTAACAGTCTGATGGCCTTGAGATAGAAGCTGTTTAACAGTCTCTCGGTCCCAGCTTTGATGCACCTGTACTGACCTCGCCTTCTGGATGATAGCGGGGTGAACAGGCAGTGGCTCGGGTGGTTGTTGTCCTTGATGATCTTTATGGCCTTCCTGTGAGGCCATAAAAATATATTATTATGGTTTTTGAACGCTTTGTTTACAAGCATGAAAGCTGCACTTGCAGTTTATGGTTGACGCACCGTTTCATAACGAGTTGATAACAAGTGAATGCATCCAACTGTTATTTAAGCCTTCACAACTGGTAATTGCCACCTTCTCACTTGCTTATAAATGCAGCATTAGACATCTAGGAGGTTGGGCAGGGAAAGCGCCAATCGCGAGTCTCTATTCCAAGTGGGCGTGTTTTTACGCGGAAAGACGACACTGTTTTGTTTGAAAGCTTGCGGTAGGCCAGAATCAGCAGCGTTGAGACGACAGCGTAGAAATAACTCGTCTGAGTCCCTCGTCCCTGGCTCTTATCTGTCCATTCGCCGACGCTTGTTAAACCCCACATCCCACTTTGGGATGGACGAAACGAGCCCCCTCGTCTCCCCTCTCCCGGACTCCATAGATTACAACTATTGCCAGAGCGAAGCCACCAATCCGAGAACGCCGGGTTCTGCTGTGCGAGTGTCGGCTGGGAGCCCGGGACGCAACCGTGAGAGACAGCCGCTTCTGGACCGGGACAGAGGGAATTCTCCGCGGGATCCACACAGGAATGAGTTTCCGGACGACCCGGAGTTTAGGGAGATCGTGAGGAAAGCAGAACAAGCCATAGAAGAAGAAATATTTCCAGAGAGGATCTGCCAAGGATCCAGTGGTAGCTACTTCGTCAAAGACTCTCAAGGGGTGAGACAGACAAGCTTCTATGGTTTTTCTTTCTAGAGGGGAGAGGGAGAGATGTAAAAAACACAGTCCGATAAACAGGGAGGGAGACGAATAGGGAGAGGATGCCATCTCTCATGTTTGAAAATGTCCTTTGTTTTCAAGTAAATCATATAATTCAGTTTCATGCAGCAACAACATCACATGATTTTGCTTACTGTCTGTCTGCTCTGGCAACCTGCTGTTGCTGATTCTAGCCCTGACTGTGCAGTGATGTCATCATGTTCTGTATTGAGTTCCAGCATGTATCTGCAGTGTTGATTTTTGAGTTGAGGTGAGCATTTTTCACATTGTGGCTTGTTTCTAGCCATGGTAGACCTTGCCGTATAGTAGATCGGTGTGTATATATATATATATAACGTGATGTAAAGTGTTCCCATGTTTTATGAGCTGAAATGTACAATTTTCTCAAATGTTGTGACCAAATATGTTTACATCTGTTAGTGAGCATTTCTCCTTTGCCAAGATAATCCATCCACCTGACAGGTGTGGCATATCAAGAAGCTGATTCAACAGCATGGACATTACACCGGTGCACTTTGTGCTGGGGACAATAAAAGGCCACTCAACTGCAGTTTTGTCACACAACACAATGCCACAGATGTCTCAAGTTTTGAGGGAGTGTGCAATTGGCATGCTGACTGCAGTTATGTCCACCAGAGCTGTTGCCAGAATTTAATGTTAATTTCTCTACCATAAGCCGCCTCCAATGTGTCATTTTAGAGAATTTGGCAGTACATCCATCTGGCCCCACAAACACAGACCACGTGTAACCACGCCATCCCAGGACCTCCACATCCAGCATCTTTACCTGCGGGATCGTCTGAGACCAGCCACCCGGTCAGCTGATGGAACTGGCTGTGCACAATCAAAGAGTTTCTGCACAAACTGTCAGAAACAGTCTCGGGGAAGATCATCTGTGTGCTCCTCGTCCTCATCCGGGTCTTGACCTGACTGCAGTTCAACATCGTATCTGACTTCAGTGGGCAAATGCTCACCTTCGATGGCCACTGGCAAGCTTGAGAAGTGTGGTCTTCACCGATGAATCCTGGTTTCAACTGTACTGGGCAGATGGCATATGCATGACGTTGTGTGGGTGAGTGGCTTCCTGATGTCAACGTTGTGAACAGTGTGCCCCGTGGTGGTGGGGTTATGGTATGAGCAGGAATAAGCTACAGTCAATTAACACAATTGCATTTTATCGATGGTAATTTGAATGCACAGAGATACCTTGATGAGATTCTGAGGCCCATTGTCGTGCCATTCATCACCTCATGTTTCAGCATGACAATGCAGAGCCCCATGTCACTGTACACAATTGCTGGGTGCTGAAAAAGTACCAGTTCTTTCATGGCCTGCATACTCACTAGACATGTTACCCGTAGAGCATGTTGATCCAGAGCATCCCAAATGTGTACTCCAGTGTGTTCCATTTCCCACCAATATCCAGCAACTTCACACAGCAATTGAAAAGGAGTGGGACAACAGCCTGATCAACTCTACGAGAAGGAGATGTGTCGCGCTGCATGAGGCAAATGGTCACACCAGATACTGACTGGTTTCCTAATCCACACCCCTATCTTTTTTTTAAGGTATCTGTGACCAACCAACGCATATCTGTATTCCCAGTCATGTGAAATCCATAGATAAGGGCCTGATTAAATGTATTTACATTGACTGATTTCTTCATATGAACTGGAACTGTAAAACCTTTGAAATTGTTTCTTGTTGCATTTGATATTTTTGTTCAGTGTAGTTCAACCATGCTAGGCTGGGGGTGTGACAAGGCGGCATCTCAAAGCCCAGGGTCATTGGCAGTCAGGCTAGGAAAAACAAATCTGTGGGCTGCCAGCCCTGCATAATGCATAGAATAGAAAGAAGTTGCCCCCAGACACTGGTCTAAGGATAGAGACATTGTAAGATCCTAGACGTGCCTTTGGGCAACTTCTAACACAAGTGTGGTGCAAAGTGCACACAGGCCCAATCTCTGAGATTAGCTGTCACTATCAGTTCTCAGGCCTAAAACAATTGTAATTTGCTGCCATTCCTGTATCGAAAAGGTTGAGATATCCTGTTATACAGCTTGTTAGTTCCTTTTTAAATGAAGCAGGCTGGGAGAGAATTGTACAGACATTCTATGCATTGTTCACATGTAAGTAAGATTAACCCTAGACCTGTCAGTCTTTTTTAGAACCCATAGAAAATCAATTTAGCTTACTCTGTGTGTTTGGGTACCATGTAGGCTACTATCTGTGTGAAGATGTCGTAACTCAGGAGAGGTCATGTATTAGCAATCTGAATGGCTAAAGGTAGAAGTCTCCATTTTCTCTCCAGAGGTATGCCTAGTAATAAGCATCCTCACACTCTCTAAAGATGGCCACTTCATTTCCATTTCCTAGCCTCTCTCTCTCTCCTCTCTCCTCTCCACATGCTCAATTAACACAGTTCTGTTACTCTCCTATGGACCAGTGAACTATTAAAGGCAACAGATATAACCTTCTATCCAGGCACTGTCTCAGCCAAGGTTACATAGGCTGCGTTCCAGGGTGTCTTTACTGCAGTCATGGGACAAAACAATACCATGATTCTTTTGGGGGATTTTCACAAAATGTAATCTGAGGAAGGATTATTGACATCTGTATTTTACAGTATAATTGAGAAATCATTTGGAATATTTCTGACATTTTTGCCTTTATCCAGGCGTCCTTTAACATAATGTTTCCTCTGGGTAAATCCATTGGAATTCAATTACTTTTTGACAGCATTTTTTATTTATTTAGACAACTTTCCATACATGTTTTCCAATGGAAGAAGTAGTTAGAAAGTTACTGTTTGGGCCTGAATGCCAAAACATTAAAGTTGACCCATTTTGCATACCCCAACATAGCATGAGACATACTTTTGGCCATGTAGCGTATGTGGACACCCCTTCAAATGAGTAGATTTGG
Organism: Oncorhynchus tshawytscha; assembly: GCF_018296145.1. Taxonomy (NCBI): domain Eukaryota; kingdom Metazoa; phylum Chordata; class Actinopteri; order Salmoniformes; family Salmonidae; genus Oncorhynchus; species Oncorhynchus tshawytscha. Next base: position 74,492,371 of record NC_056429.1, on the reverse strand, counting down.
CTATTTCAGCCACACCCTTTGCTGACAGGTGTATAAAATTGAACACACAGCCATGCAATCTCCATAGACAAACATTAGCAGTAGAATGGCCTTACTGAAGATCTCAGTGGCTTTCAACGTGGCACCATCAAAGGATGCAACCTTTCCAACAAGTTAGTTCATTAAATGTGTAAAGCTTGTCGCCATTGTACTCTGGAGCAGTGGAAACATGTTCTCTGGAGTGATGAATCACACTTCACCATCTGGCAGTCAGACAGAGGAATTTTGGTTTGGCGAATGCTACCTGCCCGACTGCATAGTGCCAACTGTAAAGTTTGGTGGAGGAGGAATAATGGTCTGGGGCTGTTTTTCATGGTTCGGGCCTGGCCCCTTAATTTCAGTGAAGGAAAATATTAACGCTACAGCATACATTGATATTCTAGACAATTCCGTGCTTCCAACTTTGGCAACAGTTTGGGGAAGGCCCTTTCCTGTTTCAGCATGACAATGCCCCCGTGCACTGAGAGGTCCATAGAGAAATGATTTGTCGATATTGTTGTGGAAGAAATTGACTGGCCTGCACAGAGCCTTGACTTCAACTCCATCGAACACCTTTGGGATGAATTGGAATGCCGACTGAGAGCCAGGGCTAATTGCCCAACAACAGTGCCCGACCTCACTGAAGCTCTTGTGGCTGAATGGATGCAAGTCCCCGTAGCATTGTTCCAACATCCAGTGGAAAGCCTTTCCAGAAGGGTGGAGACTGTTATCGCAGCAAAGGGGAGACCAACTCCGTATTAATGCCCATGATTTTAGGATGAGATATTCGACGAGCAGGTGTCCACATACAACAGTGTTGTCAACAAAAGTTATTTATTGAAAAATAAGTTTCAAATCACAATGTCATTTTTAAACCTTCAATGATCTAAAAACACGTAATGTTTCTTCCATATTCGCATATGTTGTAGCTCAGATCCTATTTCACATCATCTGAGGTTTTTGTGTTGTGCCCGCCATCGGTTGAGACAGCATGCTACTGAAATGACACCAACCCTGTATTCAATCATAGAAATATAGATTTCATAGACTGGACCTACCCCTTCAGAAGACTGAAATTTAGCTAGTACACCATTGACATAAAAAACAAACATGTTTACTTATAATTACTACCACAAAGATGACCGCCAGTCTACCCGCTGTCGAATGTCAACTTAAATGGTCATGGAACGTTAACGGATTTGCGCTTTGACTCAGATTTGTTACTTTTTAAAATGTATGCCAAACAATAAACATTGATTCCCAAGTTTAACAAACCGTACAAGGAATCTATTTGCCTAGACTGATTTTCGTTTGAACTGTCAGTCAAACTTTGAAATTGTTGCATTTATATTTTTGTTCAGTATAGTAAATGGAAAGGTGGTAGGTGCCAGTATGAGCCGGGAGAAGTGACATTAACTGGAAAGAGTGAGAGGGAGGGGTTGTCCAGACTGTTTTCAGTCTTGCTTTGACCACCAGACAACAGAAATAGAAAAAAAAACATTATGAGTGGAACATAACGATATGCTTGTGGAAGGGAGGACTGTAGCAGGTGACCCAATTGTGATTTCCAAATCTGCCAAAACTCCAACTTCAAATTATTTAATTCTCAGTTATGCTTTAAGTTATGTCAACAATCCTTCCTCCAAAGGACCATTCTATGGATTAAATCTTGTTCATGAGGAATCACTCATATGAAGTGGAGGCGAGATGGACTGACACTTTTTCGTGTTGAGGTAGCTCTGCCTGCTGCTACACAAATCAGTGTCTCCCTCGGCCCAAGAGGGAATTTACTCTTTGTCTAATAGTTTAGCATCTCTGGAACCACAATGCCTTAACACTTATCCAGGTGTTGTGAGATCGGATCATCTGACACAGACAGCGAGACTACATTTAAGACTACCTGGAACGTGCCCATAGAATAAAAAGCTAGCCACAGTCTCTGTACTTAGCCTCCTGTGCTTCTCCTTCCACAGTCAATCATGTGAGGAAACTTAAGTTAATCTGATTGACTTTAATGGGTTGCGAAACCATTCTCATTCCAGCTCGTTAGCCCCAGGCTGCAGGTTCTGTTGTACCATGAATCACCCTCTGATGGCAGATGTTGTGTGATGTCACTTCCTCTGACATCACCACTCACATTTGATGTATTAAGGACTGAGGGGACTGAGTCATGGTTAGAAGAATGACATGGTAGACATTGCCTGTAGGCACAGATCAAGGGTCAGATTTTCATTCCTTCACCGTAAACTTAACCATTTACAGGGAAAATGCTAGAAAAATCTTAAGATCAGTGTCTGTTTGACACTCTGGGTCATCAGCAGGCCTCAGGTAATCAGTGAAGCACAGGCAGTATTTTGATACCTAGGTTTCTATCAAGCAAATGCTTTGTTTATCATATGATCCTCCTGAGCAGTCTTTGTACACAGTAACAGTGTGCCTGAACCAACATTAGATTGTCGTGAAGATTTGGGTTAATCTAAAAATAGTAGATGAGCCACTGTGCTCTGTCCAACTTTGTACTGCTGTAAAACTGTAGTGTGGTTTCAGATGAGATTGTATTTTATTGTGCAAAAAAATCTAATATTTCATAGCTATAGGATAATGTTAGGTGCGTTTTACTCTCTCTCTTACGCTACAAATAAAGAATATTAATTGCGTGTAACAAATACCAGTAATAATAATCTGTCTGTGTGTAGAAAGTCATTGGTGTGTTCAAGCCTAAGACTGAGGAGCCGTACGGTCAGCTGAACCCAAAGTGGACCAAGTGGCTCCAGAAGTTGTGTTGTCCCTGTTGCTTCGGACGGGACTGTCTGGTCCTGAACCAGGGCTATCTGTCTGAGGCCGGGGCCAGTCTGGTCGACCAAAAACTAGAGCTCAATATTGTGCCCCGGACCAAGGTAAGAAGGGTTACAGGCAGACAGAGTTGGGATGATAAACCGACAATTATCTACACCGAACAAACCAACAATTTATCAATGATAACGCAGTCAAGTAGCCTTGACTAGAGGAATGTAAAGTTTGAAATGAAGTATGCCTAAGTTTGCTCATATGGGTTATTGCTCACAGGACAATAATACCATTCAAAGTAGTAGGAATAGTTTTAAGGGTAATATAAACAAGTAACTGGTGCTTATTCATTTCATAAGTATCGTTCAATGTATCGTTATCTTGATAATTCAGGCAATTTATTGTGATATGGATTTTTGTCCATATCGCCCAGTTCTAGCAGACACACACACACACACACACACACACACACACACAGGGGTATGCACTGATAATTGACTGATCTCTCTGACTCTTATCTTATCTCTACCACCTCCCTCCCTCTCACCACCATCTCTTTCTCTCTCTCTCTTTTCTAGGTGGTGTACCTGGCCAGTGATACGTTTAACTACAATGCTATAGACCGAGTCAAGTCTCGGGGAAAGAGGCTAGCTCTGGAGAAAGTTCCCAAAGTGGGACAGCGCTTCCACAGAATAGGCCTCCCTCCTAAGGTAGGTACAACTTCTGCCTAGGGTTCAGAACCTACAACTGGGTCCTGTTCATTAGGCATGAAACTGGAGAAAGCGGTCCGAAACAGTAAAGTACTACCTGAACTTGTCCAATAAGAAACACTCATTTAGTTTTCCATTCTACAATGTTTAGAAATGTTTTGCTACAGTGTTTTAATGAACACGACCTTGTGATAGGGTGATTTCTGTCTCTGCTTTAAAGTTTAGACAGCACTTCATGCCTCATGTAGTGTTGACTAATTCAACCAATCAACGGCTCAACGGCTAATTGAATCAGGTGTGTTAGTGCTGGATTAGAAAAAAAGTCCTGCACCCTCCATGGGTCCCTAGGACCAGAGTTGAAGAACACTGCCCTGAAAGTAAATACTATTGTAACACTTAAACCCTGCAGGTGTAATAATTTAAAACTTCTTATAAGCATGTATGATCCTTTATAATGTCTTAGAATAATGCTTATACATAAAACATTTCACACATGACTCAGGTGGGATCATTCCAGTTGTTTGTGGAGGGCTACAAAGACGCAGACTATTGGCTGAGAAGGTTTGAGGTGGAGCCTCTTCCAGAGAACACCAATCGGCAGCTGCAACTTCAGTTTGAGAGACTGGTGGTCCTCGATTACATAATCAGGAACACAGGTGTGTGTGCGTGCACAGAGGAACTGGTGGTTCTGTATTTCATCATCAGGAACAAAGGCATGTGTGTTTGTGGTGGGGAGGATGTATGACTGAATTTGATTTATTGTTGCTTAATGATGATGCTGTTGATGCTTGCAGATCGGGGGAACGACAACTGGCTGTTAAAATACGACTGTTCAATGGACACGGAAGGGAAACGGGTGAGTAGACGTATAAAACATTATTTAAACCTAGAGATTTCAATCTGCCGCATTACTTTTATAGGAACCTCCATTTTTTTAAAATATATTTTTAAATGGTAAACTAGAATGTCACATTTCATATCCTTCTGTCTGTTTGTGTAGGACACAGACTGGGTGGTGGTAAAGGAGCCTATCATCAGACTGGCAGCCATAGACAATGGCTTGGCCTTCCCAATCAAACACCCTGACTCCTGGAGAGCCTGTGAGTCTCTCTCTCTCTCTCTCTCTCTCTCTCACTCTCTCACTCTCTCTCACACACAAAACGACTTTATTCCTCCTCTGTGTAGATCCATTCTACTGGGTGTGGCTGTCCCAGGCTAAGGTTCCTTTCTCTCAGGAGATTAGGGACTTGGTTCTGCCCAAACTGGCTGACCCCAACTTCATCAAAGACCTGGAGGAAGACCTCTACGAACTCTTTAAGGTTAGCAGGGGGTTTAATTTGCCTGGTCACAGATCTGTTTGTGCAGTTCTACCAATTCCTATGGACAGCACAAACATACAGTGGGGCAAAAAAGTATTTAGTCAGCCACCAATTGTGCAAGTTCTGCCACTTAAAAAGATGAGGCCTGTAATTTTCATCATAGGTACAGCAGGTAGCCTAGTGGTTCGAGTGTTGGACTAGTAACCGGAAGGTTGCAAGTTCAAACCCCCGAGCTGACAAGGTACAAATCTGTCGTTCTGCCCCTGAACAGGCAGTTAACCCACTGTTCCTAGGCCGTCATTGAAAATAAGAATTTGTTCTTAACTGACTTGCCTAGTTAAATAAAGGTTAAATAAATAAAAATTGTAGGATTTTTTTAATGAATTTATTTGCAAATTATGGTGGAAAATAGGTATTTGGTCACCTACAAACAAGCAAGATTTCTGGCTCTCATAGACCTGTAACTTATTCTTTAAGAGGCTCCTCTGTCCTCCACTCGTTACCTGTATCAATGGCACCTGTTTGAACCTGTTATCAGTATAAAAGACACCTGTCCACAACCTCAAACAGTCACACTCCAAACTCCACTATGGCCAAGACCAAAGAGCTGTCAAAGGACACCAGAAACAAAATTGTAGACCTGCACCAGGCTGGGAAGACTGAATCTGCAATAGGTAAGCAGCTTGGTTTGAAGAAATCAACTGTGGGAGCAATTATTAGGAAATGGAAGACATACAAGACCACTGATAATCTCCCTCAATCTGGGGCTCCACGCAAGATCTCACCCCGTGGGGTCAAAATGATCACAAGAACGATGAGCAAAAATCCCAGAACCACACGGGGGCACCTAGTGAATGACCTGCAGAGAGCTGGGACCAAAGCCTACCATCAGTAACACACTACGCCACCAGGGACTCAAATCCTGCAGTGCCAGACGTCTCCCCCTGCTTAAGCCAGTACATGTCCAGGCCCGTCTGAAGTTTGCTAGAGAGCATTTGGATGATCCAGAAGAAGATTGGGAGAATGCCATATGGTCAGATGAAACCAAAATAAACTTTTTGGTAAAAACTGAACTCGTCGTTGTTTGGAGGACAAAGAATGCTGAGTTGCATCCAAATAACACCATACCTACTGTGAAGCATGGGGTGGAAACATCATGCTTTGGGGCTGTTTTTCTGCAAAGGGACCAGGACGACTGATCCCTGTAAAGGAAAGAATGAATGGGGCCATGTATCATGAGATTTTGAGTGAAAACCTCCTTCCATCAGCAAGGGCATTGAAAATGAACGTGGCTGGGTCTTTCAGCATGACAATGATCCCAAACACACCGCCTGGGCAACGAAGGAGTGGCTTCGTAAGAAGCATTGCAAGGTCCTGGAGTGGCCTAGCCAGTCTCCAGATCTCAACCCCATAGAAAATCTTTGGAGGGAGTTGAAAGTACTTGTTGCCCAGCAACAGCCCCAAAACATCACTGCTCTAGAGGAGATCTGCATGGAGGAATGGGCCAAAATACCAGCAACAGTGTGTGAAAACCTTGTGAAGACTTACAGAAAACGTTTGACCTCTGTCATTGCCAACAAAGGGTATATAACAAAGTATTGAGAAACTTTTGGTGTTGACCAAATACTTATTTTCCACCATAATTTGCAAATAAATTCATTAAAAATCCTACAATGTGATTTTCTGGATTTTTGTCTTCTCATTTTGTCTGTCATTGTTGAAGTGTATCTATGATGAAAATTACAGGCCTCATCTTTTTAAGTGGGAGAACTTGCACAATTGGTGGCTGACTAAATACTTTTTTGCCCCACTGTATCTGGGACCAAGGTTTTTTTTATGGCCTTTTAACGTCACAACAAAGTTATATTCTACTCTATTCTGTCATCCTCACAGCACTGAATGAATCATTGAAGTTGTTGTGTGTATCCTACAGAAGGATCCAGGTTTTGACAGAGGGCAGTTTCACAAACAGATAGCTGTGATGAGGGGACAGGTGAGTTGGAGGAATACCTGGACAGTGTCAGTATTTGTCTTTATATTGTCAGACTGTTACCCTGAGTGTGTGAAATTGTACGTGTGGGCATGTGTGTATGCTAAGTTGTGCTGAAGCTCTGTATGTTTCTGTCACCAGAACTTGATTATGTAAGTCTGTCTGTTTGTGTAAACCTATGCTGAAACTCTGTCTCTACCACCAGATCCTGAACCTGAGCCAGGCCTTGAAGGAGAGTAGGACCCCGCTACACCTGGTTCAGATGCCCCCAGTCATAGTGGAGACAGCCAGAGCACCACAGAGAGCCAACAGTGAGTCCTACACACAGAGCTTCCAGAGCAGGAAACCCTTCTTTACCTGGTGGTAGAGGAGAGGAGGCCAAGTAGAAGAGGAGGCAAGAGGGGGAGTGAAGGAGACTCAGGAGGGAGGAAGAATGAATATGGTAGGATCAGAAAGAAGAAGAGGGGGGAGGAAGATGAGAAAGGGAGAATTGATAGGAGGAATGAACCAGATTGAGAGACTGAAGAGTAGAGAGACAAAGGCCAAGTAGAAGGGTATAAAAGGAGAGAAAGAGGAGGAGAAGAGCTTCGTCCAAAAACCTCTGCCGTAGTCCTGTTTCATCAGCCTGTAAAGCTCTTCCCCTCTCCCGCTCCATAGCCAATAGGGAGCCAGGTATGTTTACACTTTCCCTGGAATCCATCACATTCACAGTTGTGCTTTAACTACAGACATTCACCAGAAAGATGGGAGGGTGGAGAAAGAGAGATGGAGGAGTTACATTGAGTAAAGAGATTAGTTTGTCAATATTCAGAATATTCAGAATGGGGGGGAGAAGAGAAGTATGGTATATTAAGACAGTTGGGTAGCCCTACACTGGTAGCTGGCTGAAATATGATTATAGAGACCAAAAACTGTGAAAGGCTCCAACTATAGTAGAGGTTCCCAATTGATGGTTCTATGGTAGCATTCTCCTTCAGTGACATAATGTACAAAATGTCAATATATGGTAGTCCAATCAAATCCATCCAAGTGCACAGAAAAAGTTTTTACCTAAGGCTAAACATTTCAGCCCCAACTCTTCATTTTCCTTACCAAGTTACAGATTTAGTAGCATCTCTTATGGAAGTACGGCATTACCATGGCTTGTAGCTAGCAAGCAGATAAGAAGTCAAGTGTCCTGACATTTGGTTTGCAAAATTCCAGTAACTTTCCCAAAATCCTAGGTTTTCCAGAAATCCTGGTTGGAGAATTACAGATTCCCTGCTTATGTCCTTCTGATTCCGGGATTCTTTCAACTTGAAAAACCTAAAGTTACAATAATTTTGCAACCCTGTGGTGTATGACTGCTGTGGTCAGACATTCAGCGTTTGTGGCCTTATTTTAATGAGTCTCTTTCTTTGATACAGAAGAACCTGACTGCAGTAGCCTGGTTGGACCAGACTGAACACTGCATTCACCATTGTCAACACTTCAGTGTTAAGTCTGGGTTAACCAGGCTGACTTTAGGGCCAGGTTATAGGTGGTACTCACGTTGTAGTCAATTAGGTTTGCACTGCAGACTGAACTGAGCCATGTTCATTAGGGTACATTGTAGCAGAAAAAACAGAAAAACAGAAAAAATTTAAATAAGCCAGATCCTTCTAATTTCACTCGTTTTCTGGCACTTTTCTTCCATTTCATGCCTACTGAACATAACCCAGGCAACAGTACCTGTTGTGTTATTGGCATGTGATGGCAGCCCTGTGGCACCACCTAGGGGAGGACTGCAATGTAGTCGGTCTCAAACATGCACATTGCCTGTATTGCTTGTTTCCCTACATCTCATTTTGTCTTTGTTACGTTGACATTTTTTGTATTTTTTTTTTTTTTAAATTGATATTTCCTGCTGTAGCAACCAAACTGTTCTACTAATGTATTGTATTGACAATGCACTGTACAAATTGTATGTAATGTATTACAGAATGAAATACATAAAGAATTGTACTATTGCATTATCAGGGTCTCTTGTACTTTTCTTGTCTCGTAGGCTGCATCCTGATTTTCTACCCTTCTCCCAAATTGTGCAAGTAGTATGCACTTGCACACTTCATCACATGGATTTAACAATGGTGGAAACTCAATCCACACCAATCATATGCTTTCAAATCCAAAGAGGGCGGAGAATTGGATGACAGACTTGGTTTCGTTTTTTTATTAAAACTTGAAAGGAATGTCAATCGTTAAAATGTTCTGCAAAATCCTTTCAATGTCCACAGAAGAAACCATTTATCATGAGTCAGTTCAGCGCACAGGAGGTTGGTGGCACCTTAATTGGGGAGGACGGGCTCATAGTAATGGCCGGAATGGAATTAATGGAATGCTATCAAACTCATGGATCGCAAGTGCTTGATACCATCTCATTCACTTCATTCCAGCCATTATTATGAGCTGTCCTCCACTCTGCAACCTCCTGTGTCAGCGAGGCTTTACTGTACAACTGTATTCAGTGGTGTGAAACAGAAAGAACAGGGCTGTCACAATTTCCTATTTTATTGCTGCGTCTAGACAGGCAGCAACAACAACAAATATATTCACTAATTGGTCTTTTGACCAATCAGATCAACTCTGAAAAAGATCTGATGTGGAAAGGGAGGTGCGGACAGCCCAGTACATCACTGGGGGGGGAGGGGGGTGTGTGTGAAAGGATGGCCCGGAACATTGTTATACTCCAGCCACCTCAGCCATAGACTGTTCTCTCTGCTTCTGCATGGCAAGCAGTACCGGAGCATCAAGTCTGACACCAACAACCTCCTGAAAAGCTTCTATCCCCCAAGCTATGAGACCGGTAAATAGCTAACAAAATGGCTACATGGACTATCTGCATTGACCCTTTTATTTTATAGTTTATTTTTGCTCTGTATGTATACTAACTCTATGCACACTCCAACACACACACTTAATTTGCTCACACACTCCTACTGACTACACACACTCTAATAATCATCATCTACAGTGCATTCGGAAAGTATTCAGACCCCTTCCCATTTTCCACGTTTTGTTACATTCGAGCCGTATTCTAAATTTTAAATGCATTTGTTTCCTAGTTCTACAATCAATACCACATGACAAAGTGAAAATAGGTTTGTAGAAATTTTAGCATATTTTTTTTTTTTTAAAAACATACCTTTACATAAATATTCAGACCCTTTGCTATGAGACTCGAAATTGAGCTCAGGTGCATCCTGTTTCCATTGATCATCCTTGAGGTGTTTCTACAACTTGGAGTCCACCTGTGGTAAATTCAATTGATTGGACATGGTTTGGAAAGGCACACCTGTCTATATAAGGTCCCACAGTTGACAGTGCATGCCAGAGCAAAAACCAAGCCGTGAGGTCGAAGAAATTGTCTGTAGAGCTCCGAGACAGGATTGTGTCGAGGCACAGACCTGGGGAAGGGTACCACAACATTTGTGCAGCATTGCAGGTCCCCAAGAACACAGTGGCTTCCTTCATTCTTAAATGGAAGAAGTTTGGAACCACCAAGACTCTTCCTAGAGCTGGCCGCCCGGCCAAATTGAGCAATGGGTGAAGGGCCTTGGTCAGGGAGGAGACCCAATGGTCACTCTGAGAGCACTCGAGTTCCTCTGTGGAGATGGGAGAAGGACAACCATCTCTACAGCACTCCACCAATCAGGCCTTTATGGTGGAGTGTCCAGACGGAAGCCACTCCTCAGTAAAAGGCACATGGCAGCCTGCTTGGAGTTTGCCAAAATGCATCTAAAGACTCTCAGACTTTGAGAAACATAATTCTCTGGTTTGATGAAACTAAGATTGAACTCTTTGGCCTGAATGCCAAGCGTCACTCTTGCAGGAAACCTGGAACCATCCCTACGGTGAAGCATGGTTTGTTGCATCATCATGCTGTGGGTATGTTTTTCAGAGGCAGGGACTGGGAGACTAGTCAGGATCGAGACAAAGTACAGAGAAATCCTTGATGAAAACCTGCTCCAGAGCACTCAGGACCTCAGACTAGAGCAAAGGTTCACCTTCCAACAGGACAACGACCATAAGCAGACAGCCAAGACAATGTAGGAGTGGCTTCGGGACAAGTTTCTGAATGTCCTTAAGTGGCCCAGCCAGAGCCCGGACTTGAACCCAATCGAACATCTCTGGAGAGACCTGTAAATAGCTGTGCAGCAATGCTCCCCATACAACCTGACCGAGCTTGAGGATCTGCAGAGAAGAATGAAAGAAACTCCCCAAATACAGATGTGCCAAGCTTGTAGAGTCATAACCAAGAAGACTCGATACTGCAATTGCTGCCAAAGGTGCTTCAACAAAGTATTGAGTAAAGGATCTGAATAGTTATGTAAATGTGACATTTCATTTATTTCTTATCAGTGACTCTTTGTTAGTTCCCTCTTCTGTTTGAGTGACATTTTTGGTTTTCTTGCTTGGGAACATAACAAAATGGGGGCTCGTCCGCAATCTTGTTTCCCATGAGTATGGTAGTCTTTCTAGTCACTTACTCTGAAGCGCCCAGATATTTGAGTGTTCTAAATGTCATGTCAATGCTTAAATCACATCAGTGTTCTAAATACACTTTTGTGATAGGGTTGATATTAGTGACAGAAACTGATGAGTTTGAATCATTTTGAAAGTTGCATAATTGCACAGGCTTTTATGTAACTTAAGTTGGGGGTGCTCCTGGGTGGTGCAGTGGTCTAAGGCACTGCATCGCAGTGCTAGCTGTGACACTAGAGATTCTGTGTTCGAGTCCAGAGCCTGTCGCAGCTGGCCATGACCGGGAGACCCATGGGGCGGCGCACAATTGGCCCAGTGTCATTAGGGTTAGGGGAGGACTTGTCTTTGTCGCACACCAGCGACTTTTGTGGCAGGCCAGGCGCAGTGCACGCTGACACGGTCGCCAGGTGTATGGTGTTTCCTCTGACAGATTGGTGCGGCTGGCTTCCGAGTTAAGTGGGCATTGTGTCAAGAAGCAGTGCGGCTTGGTTGAGTTATGTTTTGGAGGATGTTTTGGAGGATGCAGGGCTCTCGACCTTCGCCTCTCCTTCGCCTCTCCCGAGTCCTTACGGGAGTTGCAGCGATGAGTCAAGAAAGATTAACTTCCAATTGGATACCACAAAATTGGGGATAAGAAATTAAAAAATTCAACTTCCAGTTGGAAGCATTTGTGGATAACCTTACATGGGAGATACTAGATAAATGTACAAAGGCAAATCTGCTCATCATTTCAAGGCATTATGACATCAAGGTGGCATCTGGCGATCCAAAAGCAGTAGTCAAAGAGTTGATCGGTACTGCTTTGGTGGAGGTGCAAATCTTTCCGGAGAGGGAGGTTGATGAAAAGGGGAGTCCTGCAGACGTGTAATTGTGAGAGTTAGAACTAAAGGCAAAGTTGAAGCAACAGAAATTACAGCTTGAGCACACTCCAGCCTATTATGTGTTTGAATGGGACTGGTGTATCTCGTAAACAAGATTTGGAATCAGACGTGAATGAACCCTTTGTTTCAGATGGGTTCGAGTCTCTGCGGAGAAGCAATGGTGTTAAGCAGCCAGTGAAGATGCTGCGAGTCACTGGGGCAGCCCAGTCCTTCATTTTGGAGGGTGTTTTGCCTTTGTCTGGCACTTAAACAAATGGTTACGGTGTGTTGGTACAAGACGTGGAGATGGGTAGTATGGAAGTTTCCTATGGGGGAAGCTATCTTATTGGATTAGTGTCGCTGCCACTGCTTTACCAACTGATTGCTCACTCTCCCAGTTGCGTGGTTATATGTTGATGTATCGATTTTAGAGGCTTGATTTAAACTGTCTAGTTTCTACATATAACCACAGTATTGTCAATACAAAACTGAGCGACTCACTCCATGCGTCCACACATGCACCTCCCTGATATCTTCCACAGAATTAAGAACATGAGAAAGTGTGTGTGATTGTTTTACTTGTTTCAAAAATCTGTATATTAATAGTACTACTTATTTTGATTACTGAATTGTTGGGAAAGAGCAAGTAAGGAATTTCACTGTACTTGTGCACATGACAACTTGAGATCTGATGTGATTGATAAAGACCAATTAGTGGAAAAAACAGAATTAGGGTGCATGTCTAAACACAGCCTATTTGACAGAATCTTATCTGTATATCATACATTTGTCTGAAAGTTCTGTTACATCCTACATGTCATTTTAAACAAGCCACATCCACCTTCCTCCTGAAGAGCCACTGGATATCAGCTAATTAGATTAATCAGTTCTGTTAGAGCAGAGCTGGAGAAAAAGTGTGCATAGTCATAGTAGCTCTCCAGGAGAATGGCATATTGCCTCCACCTATCCAAGACCTACAGGAGTGAGTAGGCCTGGGGGGGCTAAGGATAGATCTAGAATTCAGGATATCCTGGTTGTTTCTGGACGAAGCCTCACTGCGGAGCCCAATGATTTCAGATCTGAAGGGTTAAGGAGTGTAGTAGTTGAACTTTCAAATTGTCTACACTCTACAGAAATGGAAACATTGAAGAGTTAGGGAGCGAATTGGAACAGATGGGTAGTCTCTTGTATGGCTATACCATGCATGTTGGGAGATGCAGTCAGGTGATCAAGGGTTGCTGTTGGTGATGACTTGCGCAACTGTGTCAGAGGTCAGCAAAGGATCACTGCAGTCATGTGACAAGGGTGTTGTGATTTATCCCATTGGTCAGCAGTACCTCCCGTTCACATGTCAAAAGATAAGTATGATGACCTGGTAACCCTCTGGCTATTTGTTTTCCTCTATCCCTCTCAATCCCTTTATCCTTCCTTTACATCATCTCTCTTATCTCACATGGTTGCTAGTAAAGGTCAGACAAATTCAGAACACTAACCAAATACAGCAACACAAAATTCCAACATACAAACTCTCTGTTCTACTATTGGTTCATAAACAATCCGCAAAGACAACACAATATTTATCAACACCTTTAATCAAACTATGCAATCACATCTTTGATATATATACACACACAGAGTTGAAGTCAGAAGTTTACATCCACTTAAGTTGGAGACTCAACCATGCCACACAATACTTGTTAACAAACTATAGCTTTGGCAAGTCAGTTAGGACATTACTTTGTGCATGACATAAGTAATTTTTCCAACAATTGTTTAAAGACTGATTATTTCACTTAGTCACAATTCCAGTGGGTCAAAAACGTACACATACACTAAATTAACTGTGCCTTTAAACAGCTTTGAAATTTCCAGAAAATTATGTAATGGCTTTAGAAGCTTCTGATAATTGACTGGCTAATTGGCAATTTGAGTCAATTGAAGGTGTACCTGTGGATGTATTTCAAGGCCTACCTTCAAACTCTGTGCCGCTTTGCATGACATCATGGGGGGAAAAAAAAAATCAAAAGAAAATCAGCCAAGACCTCAGTAAAAAAAAAATTGTGGACCTCTACAAGTTTGGTTCATCCTTGGGAGCAATTCCCAAATGCCTGAAGGTACCACGTTCATCTGTACAAACAATAGTACGCAAGTACAAACACCATGGGACCACGCAGCCGTCATATCGCTCAGGAAGGAGACGCGTTCCATCTCCTAGAGATGGTGAGTTGCGAAAAGTGCAAATCAATCCCAGAACAGCAAAGGACCTTGTGAAGATGCTGGAGGAAACAGGAACAAAAGTATCTACATCCACAGAAAAACAAGTCCTATATCGATATAACCTGAAAGGCTGCTCAGCGAGGAAGAAGCCACTGCTCCAAAACTGCCATAAAAAAAGCCAGTCTACGGTTTGCAACTGCACATGTGGACCAAGATCATACTTTTGAGAAATGTCCTCTGGCCTGATGAAATGAAACAAAAATAGAACTGTTGGGCCATAATGACCATCGTTATCTTTGGAGGACAAAGGGTGGATTCTTGCAAGCAAAAGAACACCATCCCAACTGTGAAGCATGGGGGGGGCATCATGTTGTGGGGGTGCTTTGCTGCAGGAGGGACTGGGGAACTTCACAAAATAGATGCCATCATGAGAGGAAAATTGTGTGAATATATTGAAGCAACATCTCAAGACTTCAGTCAGGAAGTTGAAGCTTGGTCAACGAATGAGTCTTCCAAATGGACAATGACCCCAAGCGTACTTCCAAATTTGTGGCAAAATGGCTTAAGGACAACAAAGTCAAGGTATTGGAGTGGCCATCAAAGCTAGAACACTTGTGGGTAGAACTGAAAAAGTGTGTGCGAACAAGGAGGCCTACCAACCTGACTCGGTTACACCAGCTGTGTCAGGAGGAATGGGCCAAAATTCCCCCAACTTATCGTGGGAAGCTTGTGCAAGGCTACCCGAAACGTTTGACCCAAGTTAAACAATTTAAAAGGCAATGCTACCGAATACTAATTGAGTATATGTAAACTTCTGACCCACTGTGAACGTGAAAGAAATAAAAGATGAAAAATCCCTGTACTATTTTTCTGACATTTCACATTCTTAAAATAAAGTGGTGATCCTAACTGATCTAAGACAGGGAATGTTTACTAGGATTAAATGTCAGGAATTTTGAAAAACTGAGTAAAAAAAAAATGTATTTGGCTAAGGTGTATGTAAACTTCACCTGTAGAAATATAGATTTAAAAATAATTTAAATCAATGAATGTCAAGTTCCGTTACTGTATGTGGGGAAGACCATATACTGTAGTGTCAAATTAAAAGGCAACATTAACATATTGAAGTGGTACATTTTTTTTTGGTTTCTCTTTCCTTGTACATTGACCAGGTATGAGTTGGGCCATGAGTTTTTCCTGTCACCTGACCAAGAAAATGTGTCCTAGTTATAGGCTACATCTAGGGCCCAGTGTTTTACCCTAGTTTTTGCCGACCTTGTCTAGCATGAGAACCATTTATAAAAATAAAATGTAAAAAAAAAGTTACCAGCTACTCATTTTTATCAAGCTTTCGAATAGGAAACTTCTCATCTCCCCTGAAACTCTTCCTCTGGTCCTTAGTGTACAAGAGAAAGTAGTGCAGTGTTCTGTCAATATATCTGGTAAAAGAATGGTTAATAAAACAACTAAGGGGTGGGGGTCCAAAAACAAATCCCCCCCCCTCAAATTGTTTTATTTTTCCTGTTTTGAATCTCACAATTAAATTGTTTTAGAGAAACATCAAAATTGGATGTTCTGAGTCCATGTCAATGCTTAAATCACATCAGAATAGCATAAATTCTGGAAGGAAACTAACAAATTGATTTGAGTGTAGTTGCCCTTTAATTGTGCATCTGGCCCTTTAACCTCTGAGATCGGTGTCCTTATACTGGGACGGTTGTTGCTAACGTGCGCTAATCTGACTAGAATGACTTAAGTAACATCCAACTTTCAGCACAGCACTTGGTTTGATACATTATTTACCTTCAGAGGTGAATGTATTTACATTCAGTAATCTTGCTCTGGTTTGTCATCCTGAGTGTCCAAGAGATAAAATGTAGCATAGTTTTGTTTGATAAAATCAATTTCTATATTCAAATGTAGGAACTGGGTTCTAAAGTTTGAACCCGTTGTTTCCGTTTTTACACATTGAAAAGGAAATAACGATACCAGCAGACACTTGTCCCTGTATGGAATGAGTTCCGCAACCCTGGTCAAAATGTTGACTTCTTCAAAATATCTCCTTTCCGGTTGACATCAACTTAATTTCCTTTCTTTTTAGGATGCACCTTGGCACATTTGTCTAATTTGGAGAATCAAATGACCAAAATACTTACTTCAAAAACAAGTCCAGGTGGAATTGAGCTCTCGAGGTGCTCTACTATATCCCACACAGTCTAAACCTTTTTCCTTAATCCTTTGTAGGAATCCAAGGTCTAATACGTGATGCTCTTAAGAGACACGAGACAAACAGAAGAACAGATAAGCCAGTTCCTGAGAGAGAATGAAATGTTAGAATATCATATCAAAGTGTTCCCCATCTTGTAGATCCAGTTTGTTCTTCATTCATCTGATCTTGGTTGGACAGAGGTAAAAATATATAGTATCTTTGACTTTGTCACTCTCTGAACTAGGGTTGGTCATTACTCCACGTAGAAGTTGTCCCCAACCACGGATCTAGGATCAGTTTGCCATCACCTAATACACACATGAATGATTAGTGGGGGAAGGGATCTAGGGGCAACAAAGTCATCCTAGTCCTCTGTGTCCATCAGTGAAGGATGCGGTGGAGGTACCTCTCCGGGTCGCTCTCCCCTCCTTTCTTCAGTAGAGCTCCTGGTCTGACTGGTCTCTCAGAGGCCCCTGCAGGCCCTTGGCCCTCAGTTAGGTCCTCTCTGACTCCTGTAGCACCTCTGGGGCCCTTATGAGTCAGTGGCTGTGTATCTGGGCTGCTGTGTTTTGCTCTTGCCTCAGTCTTGTTGTCTGATGACTGCTCTTTGCTCTGCTGGCTACTCTCTGAACTCTTACCAATCCTGTAGAAACAAGCCACAAAGTTCAGGGAGTTATTGTGCTCTGTGAGGACTTGGAAAAAGTTGAATGTTATGAAGGATTCAAAGCAGACATTTTAATCTCTAGATTTTGTGTGAGACATTTCTCTTGATTGTGATTGAATGGTGTGTGCGCGATTGTATGTGGAGAATGGGAAGGCATTGAGAGCATTCGGTGTGTGTGAGAGACAGTCACCCACCTCAGATGCTTGAACACCCATAACCAGCATGGTCCTAGTGTCTCTCCCCTCAATTTACCAGTGTGTAAATATTCATGATTATTATACATTTATATCAAATTATTATTTTTGTAAATCATAACAGCATATTACATAATGCCAACCCACCTCAGATGAGTAAACGCCCGGAGCCAGCGCGACCCCAGTGTGCCTCGCCCCTCCACCCTGAGTCCTCTCCGTCGGCCCCTCGCCCTCAGTCCTATCAGGGCCTGGGCCAGCTCAGCCTCGTCCCCGTGGCCCCACACCAGCTCAGCCCTCTGCTCTGCATCCTGGTCCCCAGCTGCTGTGAACAGCCTCTGCAGCTGACGCAGGTTCACCTTGGGGGGGTTGTGCATTAACAACCTTTATACAGCCAGAAGATTGAATGATTCCTAATTGCTGTTCCTTACCCTAACCTCACCCCATTAATCCAAACCCTTGACATTTGTTAATCACTATGCCTAACCTATACCTCTGAATCTGCTTCCTAAATAATACCAAACTCACTCCGCCAAAGATGTTCCCTGAGCCAGCCTTCCTACTCCTCCGCTCAGCGAGACGCCACAGTGTGGAGGGCCCTGCCACCGTGGAGGAGAGAGACGGAGAGGCTGCCTCCGCATCCATCCTCCCCAAGTGAGAGGCTGCAAGGGCGGTAGGCGATGCCGCGAGATGGGCCTTCCTGTGGAGGATAGGAAAGGTTAGGGATAAGTGCTAGAACTCACTTGTTGCAATTGTATGTCATGTCAGTCTGTTTCTATGGGCAACGTGACCTTACTCAGAGGAATGATTGTGCTAGTTACAGACTTGGGATGGTGTGACTGAAGCATGTCCTGGCCAAGGGAAACTCCAGGTTCTTATTTTTTCCTGGCCAGGTTATGGTTTAGGAAAAACTCCTGGCCTTGTGTGAGGGCACACTGTAGGATGCAAGGCAAGCTCCTGCCAGTCTCTACCATTCCTTGATTATTTAATCCTGCTTGACAGAGCAGAGGGGAACTTAATCGGTCTTGCTTGAAAGCCCATTACACTGCAGATGGTAATAATCAATCTAGCTATACAATAACTCTGGTAAGAACCAGTCCACCTAGTAACTAAGTCTGCTTGGTCACATGAGGAACTGTAATGGTATTAGCAGAGTAGCTACCTGGCTGTGTCACTAGATCAACTGTACTGGAGGAAATAAGGGCTCTGCTCCAATAGTCACACTAGAATTCCACTTGGAATGCATGCACAATACATTTCCCAATTTTAAGTTCTCTCACTCAGAAAGCCACTAAAATATTATGCACCGAAGATGACTCACATCAATAATGTAATTCAAAGGCCTTTAACTTAAGTAATTGCATTAAAAAATCAAATCAAATTTATTTATATAGCCCTTCGTACATCAGCTGATATCTCAAAGTGCTGTACAGAAACCCAGCCTAAAACCCCAAACAGCAAGCAATGCAGGTGTAGAAGCACGACCTTTTAACACATGACAAACACTTGCACAATATGGGCGAGCCTAACCGAACCAAACAGAATGTTGTCCCACTCAATCAGCTGGCAAATTTCACAAACACTTCCAGTTGATTATGAGGGAACATGCTTCAGTCCACTACAATGTGTTAGGAGATTGAAAATAAGAGGGACTGAACCTACTTGCGCTGCAACCAGTCAGGTAAACACTTATCTCCACCTCCTACCATCAAGGACAAACAACCTGTAGTTAGTGTAAATAATTTTAGTAAACATTCTGGCTTGTATAGCCTTTTTTTAGGCAGATGTCCTTCAGATTGAATATCCATGGGGTAAACCTTCAATGAACAAAAAAGCAAATACAAAAACAGAAATACACAAGAGTACATAAACCTAAGACTGTCGAGATAACTGACACATTTCAAATGTATGGGGTTAACGTTTGTTACAATTTCTACCCCATGGAACGGTATGTTTAGGCAAAGCAGACACACGCACTTTTCGTTGGCGTGCAGATGTGACATTCAAAGCCAATTAGCCTATCCAGTGAGGCAATAAGGGCCGACAATAACGATTTCTATTTTGTTAGTTGGCGTCAAAATAAATATTTGGACTTATTTTCTGTAAAAAATTAAAAAAAAGTACAAGGTCAGAGCTACGGTGCATCCAAACAAATTAATTATAATATTAGTACTCTACACAATATAGGTCAAGTCTCATGCATGAAAGCCGAATAAAAGACTAGCCTAAACACGTTCTTACCCGGCGACCAAGATGATAGCGACTTTCGTTCTGATGCTTTTCCCAAGAGAAATTCCTCTAAATCCTTTTGTGCTATGCTAAGGTTATTTCGTCAATATGGCTAACAAATACCTTTGATTTATATGTTGCTCTGTCCACTCGTCGTTGATGTGGAGTAGTAGTTTGGGGTCTATACACCAATGAAAGCGGATATGGTAATTAATCCCACTTTATAGGGCCACTGGAAGTTTTCTCGAGCAATCAGAAGGTTTGTGTGCGGGTTGAGGTGTGAAGCCCCGCCCCTTGGCCGCGTAGTTAATCCATTGACGTCAATGTTTCTGGCATGAGGCTGTGTGTGAAACACTGAGGTATCAGAGACGATTCATGATTATAGGAGCGACAAAAAGTCTCTCCCAGACTGTGTGTGTGTGTGTGTGCGTGCGTGCGTGTATACAACATCTCCATGTGCACACTAACTTCACAAGTCACAGGGGGTTGCAAGAGTTGAATCTACTCATGACATGAAGGTATAACTGCATCATGGGACTTGACATCATGCTAACAATAAAGGCTAGGTTTACACAGGCAGCCCAATTCTGATATTTTTTTCCACTAATTCGTCTTTTGACCAATCACATCAGATCTTTTCACATCAGCTCTTTTTCAGAGCTGATCTTATTGGTTACAAGACCCACGTGAACCCATCACTAGGTTGCCATTATTCATTAGACATAAATCCTTTTCCTATGTATTTTATTTTCATAACAATTGCAGAAGAAATGTCCCAAAGTAGCCATACAACAAATTATCATGCTCATCTCTCATTTATTTGGACCTAGTAGCCTAGTAAATAGATAGGCTATATGTATTTAAAGTTTTTTTTAAATCATAGGCAGTGCGGTTTATAATACAGGTATTCAGTCAAATGTAACAATATTTTACATTGAAGTAGGCCTTAGCAAGCTACTGTAAGTACTGCAATTGCTTTTTCCCCCCATCTGCCTTAGACTATTATTTCAGAATTCGCAGGCAGTCCATCTTATTTAGATTGGTGGAAAAGTTGATGCAAAACATTGTTGAATTCACTGCTGACAGGTCCACAGTTTACCATTGTTTTTTCTTTCAGAAACTGACAGTCCTTTTCCAGATAAATAATGAATTACTGCTAAAGATTAAAACATCCTGCCAACCAAGGTTATTATTGTTTATTTCTATTAGTTTTTAGATTTTTATTTGAAATTGAGTTAAGTTTCAGTTCATTTTCAGACTTGATTTACTAGTTTCCTTTTAGTTTCAGGTTGATAAAAACATTTGTATCTCATTTTTATATAATTTAGTATCAGTTTTAGTTTTAGGGACAGAACGTAGCCTTTCCATGGGGGGCTAGGAGCCATTTGTGTTGTTGGCCTGTAGTTATTTTTTTGCGGATGTCACTTCTTGTCACTGGGGGGCAGTAATACATAAGGTGACTTGGAGAGACATAAAATCTATGTATCAGTGGAGCCTCAGGGGAGAATTATTCTCCTCAGTGAATTTCACAAAAAAATATAAAATCTAATATTGTAACATTAAAAAAGTTATCCTTTGTAGGTAAAACTATACTAAATATATTAATGTCACCAAATAATTGATTAAATCACACTGTTTTGCAATGAAGGTAGCCTCAACAGCACTCTGTAGGGTAACGCCATGGTGTAGCCCGAGGACAGCTAGTTTCCATCCTCATATGGGTATATTGACTTCAATACAAAAACTAGGAGGATCATGGTTCTCACCCCCTTCCATAGACTTCCCTAGTAATTATGACAACTTCCAGGAGACATCCTCCAACCTATCAGAGCACTTGCAGCATGTTATGCACCCAATCAAAGGATCAGAGAATTAATCTAGTACTGAAAGCATAAACTACAGCTAGATAACACTGTAGTGCATAAAATGTGGTGAGTAGTTGACTCAAAGAGAGAGAAAGCCAATAGTTTAACAATTTTGAACAAATTAATTTCTTTAAAAATGAAGGAGACGAGAGAGAGAGAGAGAGAGCTAGCTATATTTCGTTGTATTTCTTTCACTTTCACTTAGCTAGTGAATGCAGCTAGTTCAGCTTACTCACACACCTGGTTCAAACAGAGAGGGATGCTACTGTATGTTAGCTAGCTGGCTATGCCTATCCAACACTGGAACTCTTCCAAGTCAAGGTAAGCTTTTGGTTTTATACATTTATTGCCACCGGGGTCCATCGGTGTAACTGCTAAACTGTAGAGGGTTTACTAACCCAAACAATTCGAGCTTCTACTTTTAAAAATCCACCTTTCCAGAAACAAGTCTCTCACCGTTGCCGCTTGCTATAGACCACTCTCTGCCCCCAGCTGTGCCCTGGACACCATATGTGAACTGATTGCCCCCCATCTATCTTCAGAGCTAGTGTTGCTAGGTGACCTAAACTGGGACATGCTTAACACCCTGGTCATCCTGCAATCTAAGTTTGAGGCCCTCAATCTCTCACAAATTATCAATGAACCCACCAGGTACAACCACAAATCCGTAAACACGGGCACCCTCATAGATATCATCCTCACCAACTTGCCCTCCAAATATACCTCTGCTGTTTTCAACCAAGATCTCAGCGATCACTGCCTCATTGCCTGCATCCGTAACGTGTCTGCAGTCAAACGACCACCCCGCAAGCAGGCCTTCCTAATCGACCTGGCCCGGGTATCCTGGAAGGATATTGACCTCATCCCGTCAGTAGAGGATGCATGGTTGTTCCTCAAAAGTGCCTTCCTCACCATCTTAAATAAGCATGCCCCTTTCAAAAAATGTAGAACCAGGAACAGATAAAGCCCTTTGATATCTCCAGACCTAACTGCCCTTGACCAGCACAAAAACATCCTGTGGCGTTCTGCATTAGCATCGAATAACACCCGTGATATGCAACTTTTCAGGGAAGTTAGGAACCAATATACACAGGCAGTTAGGAAAGCTAAGGCTAGCTTTTTAAAGCAGAAATTTGCATCCTGTAGCACAAACTCAAAAAAGTTCTGGGACACTGTAAAGTCCATGGAGAATAAGAGCACCTCTTCCCAGCTGCCCACTGCACTGAGGCTAGGAAACACTGTCACCACCGATAAATCCACTATAATTGAGAATTTCAAAAACCATTTTTCTACGGCTGGCCATGCTTTCCACCTGGCTACACCTACCCCGGTCAACAGCCATGCATTCCCCACAGCAACTTGCCCACGCCTCCCCCATTTCTCCTTCACCCAAATCCAGACAGCTGATGTTCTTAAAGAGCTGCAAAACCTGGACCCCTATAAATCAGCCGGGCTAGACAATCTGGACCCTCTCTTTTAAAAAAATATCTGGCGAAATTGTTTGCAACCCCTATTAATAGCCTATTCAACCTCTCTTTCGTATCGTCTGAGATTCCCAAAGATTGGAAAGCTGCCGCGGTCATCCCCCTCTTCAAAGGGGGAGACACTCTCGACCCAAATTGCTACAGACCTATATCTATCCTTTCTAAGGTCTTCGAAAGCCAAGTCAACGAACAGATTACCGACCATTTCGAATCCCACCGTACCTTCTCCGCTATGCAATCTGGTTTCTGAGCTGGTCATGGGTGCACCTCAGCCACGCTCAAGGTCCTAAACGATATAACCGCCATCGATAAGAGATATTACTGTGCAGCCGTATTCATCGACCTGGCCAAGGCTTTCGACTCTGTCAATCACCCAATTATTATTGGCAGACTCAACAGCCTTGGTTTCTCAAATGATTGCCTCACCTGGTTCACCAACTACTTCTCTGATAGAGTTCAGTGTGTCAAATCGGAGGGCCTGTTGTCCGGACCTCTGGCAGTCTCTATGGGCGTGCCACAGGGTTCAATTCTCGGGCCGACTCTCTTCTCTGTATACATCAATGATGTCGCTCTCGCTGCTGGTGATTCTCTGATCCACCTCTACCAAGACGACACCATGCTGTATACTTCTGGCCCTTCTTTGGACACTGTGTTAACTAACCTCCAGACGAGCTTCAATGCCATTATAACTCTCCTTCCGTGGCCTCCAACTGCTCTAAAACTAAGTGCATGCTCTTCAACCGATCACTGCCCGCACCTGCCCGCCTGTCCAGCATCACTACTCTGGACGGTTCTGACTCAGAATATGTGGACAACTACAAATACCTAGGTGTCTGGCTAGACTGTAAACTCTCCTTCCAGACTCACATGAAGCATCTCCAATCCAAAATTAAATCTAGAATCGGCTTCCTATTTCGCAACAAAGCATCCTTCCCTCATGCTTTCGGATGGGACGTTAAACGGGTGTCCTGACTCTCTGAGGTCATTAAAGATCCCATGGCACTTATCGTAAGAGTAGGGGTGTTAACCCCGGTATCCTGGCTAAATTCCCAATCTGGCCCTCAAACCATCACGGTCACCTAATAATCCCCAGTTTACAATTGGCTCATTAATCCCCCTCCTCTCCCCTCTAACTATTCTCCAGGTCGTTGCTGCAAATGATAATGTCTTCTCAGTCAACTTTTTTTAGCCTGGTCACAGACAGCTGATGTGTTGTGCACTGAAGTCCACAAGCAAAGGGAAAGCATCATGCAATAGCCTAAACCCATCAATGTTACATTGAGCTGGGTGAATGGAATATGAATGACAGTCATCCAATATGCTATAATAGGAATAAGACCATGGTCATTAAAAAAATAATCATCCTCCCTCTTCTTAAACTGCACCAATCGCCACTGATCTGTATCTGTGTTATAATGGCATCTGTGAGAGCATGGGCATCACCATTGAGGCCTTCCCCATCTTGAAATAGTCCATTTTCTTCTTCACAAGTAAAATTTGTGACACGGCTGTAACAACTCCAACCGGGTCTTCGGGTAATGCCAACCGGGTCATCAGGAGGGATCAGCCAATGAAACTGGAAGTCCCGCCCAGTTGACTAAATCAAAATGGCGAAAGTCCTTAATGGCGCTGCCCATGTTAACACAGCCCATGTTAAAACAGGCTTTTGGCCACTAGAGGACTCCATACAACTCCATGGCCAGGACATAGGTTTGATTAGGTTTCAATTATAAATCAATCCTAATGTGTCTTGGATTTAAAGGATATGTGCCTAAACTGGTGCAAGAAATATGGTGGAAGGAAACTCTCTTTCCATGTTTAAACCAATCCAATGTTTTTTAAAACTTTAGTAGTAGATGTAAGAAGAATCAAGTACTTTTACCTTTATCTGACAGAAAGAGAGAGGAAAAAACAACTCATTAAGTCATGGCACATTTGACATGTTATTTTTATGTAATATTTATCATTATTACTGACTAACCCCTTTAAATAGTGTTAATAACAACAGCTGCATAAAACAAACTGTTTCAGAGAGGTGGTCGTTGGGTTTCTCAAACCTGATGATAATTGTCCACAGACAGAGAATATTCTCTCCACAAACACTTGGGATGCAGGGGAAGAAACTAGATTCAGTGCCACAGGGCACGCACAGCTTTGGATAAACATCCATCCTTGCCTTCCAGAACTGGAGAGGTGACTCTGTAAACATGCACCCCTTTACCTCTTCCAGGTATTTCTGCAGCTTACACAGGGGCAGTTAATGCCCAGCCAGGTCGACCCCCGGCTGGACAGTGACCTCAGAAACAATCTTTGTTTCGAGGAGGCTATATTTCTGAAGCACTGTATGTAGTCGAGATGCTTGCTGGGTTCACCGTACTGACATCTTCCTGGGGTCCTGCTGCTCTCTGTTGAGCAAAGTGATAGAGACACACTTGGGTCCATAAGGCAAGCTACTGCAGGGGTTGGATCGAAGTTGGCTGCCAGAGGATTCAGTATACATGCGAAGAACAGTAAGTTCAGGAGGACCTGTGCCAACTGTTTTGCAACAATAGTGTCTGCAAGTGTGCCTCAAGGTTGAGAGGGCACGGCACCACATCAGACAGCTAGCTACTGGCTATGAGTTTGAAGTTGGTCAGTGTGGATGGCGAATGGCTCCAGCAACTTCACAAGACGTTCTAGCTTGGACCAGTCACGCTCTGTGATCGCACTCAAATTTCTTCCCTATTAGCTCGTGATAGCTAGTTATGGTGATGCACAAGTTAGGCCTATTTGAAACATCAGCGTCTATTGGCAGATTCAGCTCAATAACCCCATTTAGAAAACAATCTTGAAAACCCCATTTAATTTTTGCTCAAAGCCTAGAAGAAAACCATTACAACTGAACATAATTTATCATGGTTTTTATTTGATTTCAGTTCGGTTTGGAGTCAAAGCTAAAAGTTTCATATATGTATTTTTTACTGAATTGTTTTTCCAATTTTAGTTTTTCTTTTTAGTTTCTGTTTTCATTTACTATAATAACCTTACTGCCAACACAGTAAATAGACTGGTAGCTTATGTAAAATATTTGACAGTATGGGTAGGCTACAGTATTGCTGTGCAATAGGAGCCCAACATCATTGCCTATACCAAGGCAGGATGGAGAAACCCAATAATCTATTGATAAACTAAAAATGTGTCTTTTGCATCTCACGGCCTAATGCCAATAGTTACAAATTATACAGCAAATAAAGGGCATTATTGTCACCATAAAAGGTGAATGGAGGACATTTTCCACTTTTATTGCTTGTTCCTGCGAGCACAATTTTATTTATAACGTGAAACATGTTATGTATGGCCTGAGGCATCATGCCCATAGCACATCCCCCCTCAGATTTCTCCTATTAAAACGTTTTATTATTTAATCAAATAGATTTTGTTCCTCTCTGTAATACCACAAGCCACGTAGCAATTTAAAAAAATTGTCTTTAGCTAGCCCAGATAGGTTCCCAATCTCCCAACCTTACAACTAGCTACCAAGAAGCCATTTCAGGCTATCAATCAAGTTAGAGTAGCTAGCTTGTCTAACTATCTTAGCTGGCATGCCTGCTGACAAGTTTGGTAGACTTTAGAAAAGCAAGCAATTACTAAATGTACTGAATAAGACTAACATTCCTTATAATCTTTTACCCAGATTTGAACAAATGCAGAAAAGCATATTCAATGTTTCTTTAAGAACATAACCACCAGTCAGGAGGATACAGACAGCTCAAGATGTACTTTGCATTCGGAAAGTATTCAGACTCCTTCCCTTTTTCCACAGCTTTTTACGTTACGGTCTTATTCTAAAATTGATTAAATGTATTTCTTTCCTCATCAATCACACACACGATTTTTCAACAAGATCTCACGGTTTGACCAATTTAACTTCAAATTTCGAAGGTGTCAAATTTCAAATGTCAAATTTCAAAGTGTTTTTGCACGCTGAGTTGCTCCGCTGCTATTGCTGGAGCCTCGCGGTTGGTTAAGTTTAGGCATTCATTCTGAATGTTTAAGTTACGAGTTAAAGTTTGGGATAGGGTTAAAACAACAACAAAAAAGGGTTCTCCCAAGTGGCGCAGGGGTCTAAGGTGTCACTACAGACCCGGGTTCGATCCTGGGCTGTATCACAACCTGCTGTGAAAGGGAGTCCTATAGGGCGGCGCACAATTAGCCCAGCATCGTCTGGATTATGGGAGGGTTTTTAGTCTATTCTGATGGGAGGTTACAGGGCTAATAGTACTATGGAAGGCTCCTGATCAGTTCTTCCTAACAGATTAATAGCTGACTTACAGTGGCTTGCAAAAGTATTCACCCCCCTTAGCATTTTTCCTATTTTGTTGCCTTACAACCTGGAATTCAAATTGATTTTGGGTGGGTTTGTATCATTTGATTTACACAACATGCTTACCACTTTGAAGATGCAAAATATTTTTTATTGTGAGAAACAAAGGAATAAGACAAAAAAAACTGAAAACTTGAGCGTGCATAACTATTCAACCCCCAAAGTCAATACTTTGTCGAGCTACCTTTTGCAGCAATTATAGCTGCAAGTCTCTTGGGGTATGTCTCTATAAGCTTGGCACATCTAGCCACTGGGATTTTTGCCCATTTTTCAAGGCAAAACTGCTCCAGCTCCTTCAAGTTGGATGGGTTCCAGGAATCCTTAAGGCATACCAGAGATTCTCAATTGGATTGAGGTCTGGGCTTTGACTAGGCCAATCCAAGACATTTAAATCATTCCCCTTAAACCACTCGAGTGTTGCTTTAGCAGTATGCTTAGGGTCATTGTCCTGCTGGAAGGTGAACCTCTGTCCCAGTCTCAAATCTCTGGAAGACTGAAACAGGTTTCCCTCAAGAATTTCCCTGTATTTTTGCGCCATCCATCATTCCTTCAATTCTGACCAGTTTCCCAGTCCAAGCCGATGAAAAACATTCCAACAGCATGATGCTGCCACCACCATGCTTCACTGTGGGGATGGTGTTCTCGGGGTGATGAGAGGTGTTGGGTTTGTGCCAGATATAGCATTTTCTTCGATGGCCAAAAAGCCATCGAGGAAATTTTAGTCTCATCTGACCAGAATACCTTCTTCCATATGTTTGGGGAGTCTCCCACATGCCTTTTGGCGAACACCAGATGTTTACTTATTTTTTCTTGAAGCAATAGCTTTTTTTCTGGCCACTCTTCCATAAAGCCCAGCTCTGTGGAGTGTGCGGCTTAAAGTGGTCCTATAGACAGATACTCTAATCTCAACTGTGGAGCTTTACAGCTCCTTCAGGGTTATCTTTTGTCTCTTTGTTGCCTCTCTGATTATTAATTCCCTTCTTGTCTGGTCTATGAGTTTTGGTGTGCGGCCCTCTCTTGGCAGGTTTGTTGTGGTCCCACATTCTTTCCATTTTTTAATAATGGATTTAGTGCTGCTCCGTGGGATGTTCAAAGTTTCATATATTTTTTAATAACCCAACCCTGATTTGTACTTTGTCCCTGACCTGTTTGGAGAGCTCCTTGGTCTTCATGGTGCCACTTGCTTGGTTGCAGACTCTGGGGCCTTTTGGAACTGGTGTATATATACTGAGATCATGTGACACTTAGATTGCACGAAGGTGGACTTTACTTAACTAACTATGTGACTTCTGGAGTTTATTTTTTATTTTATTTCACCTTTTTTAACCAGGTTGGCCAGTTGAGAACAAGTTCTCATTTACAACTGCGACCTGACCAAGATAGAGCAAAGCAGTGCGACACAGACAACACAGAGTTACACATGGGATAAACAAATGCACAGTACATAACACAATAGAAAAGTCTATACACAGTGTGTGCAAATGTAGAAAGATTAGGGAGGTAAGGCAATAAATAGGCCATAGTGGCGAAATAATTGCAATTTAGCAATTAAACACTGGAGTGATAGATGTGCATAAGGTGTATGTGGAAGTAGAGATACTGGGGTGCAGAGGAGCAAAAAATAAAAAAAACAATATGTGGATAAGATAGTTGGGTGGGCTATTTACAGATGGGCTATGTACAGGTGCAATGATCGGTAAGCTGCTCTGACAGCTGATGCTTGGTCAGGGAGACATAAGTCTCCAGCTTCAGTGATTTTTGCAATTCGTTCCAGTCATTGGCAGCAGAGAACTGGAAAGAACTGGAAGGAAAGGCGGCCAAAGGAGGAGTTGGCTTTGTGGTTGACCAGTGAAATATGCCTACTGGAGCGTGTGCTACGGGTGGGTGCTGCTATGGTGACCAGTGAGCTGAGATAAGGCGGGGCTTTACCTAGCAAAAACTTATAGATGACCTGGAGCCAGTGGGTTTGGTGAAGAATATGAAGTGAGGGCCAGCCAACAACAGCATACAGGTCGCAATGGTGGGTAGTATATGGGGCTTTGGTAACAAAATGGATGGCACTGTGATAGACCACATCCAATTTTCTGAGTAGAGTGTTGGAGGCTATTTTGTAAATGACATCGCTGAAGTCAAGGTTCTGCAGGAAAGTCGGTTTTACGAGGGTATGTTTGGCAGCATGAGTGGAGGAGGTTTTGTTGCGAAATAGGAAGCTGATTCTAGATTTAATTTTGGATTGGTTATTGGTTTCACCAGATCTTATTTAGGGTCTTCATAGCAAAGGGGGTGAATACATATTCACGCAACACTTTTCAGTTTTTAAATTTTTAGATTACATTTTTTTTCATTTCACTTCTCCAATTTGTACAATTTTGTGTATGTCCATTACATGAAATTCTAATAAAAATACATTTAAATTACAGGTTGTAATGCAACAAAAATCCAATCAAATTTTATTTGTCACATACATATGGTTAGCAGATGTTAATGCAAGTGTAGCGAAATGCTTGTGCTTCTAGTTCCAAATCAACAAGGGGGTGAATACTTTTGCAAGGCACTATAACTCAACTCTATGGTGAATGACGTTTATTATGAACTCCACCAACGGAGTCGAGCTGTGAAGAGGCTTCATTTCACCCAAGGTCAATCATTTTTATTCATAAACGCTTACCATGTACCAACATTGTGTATATGTTTACGTGCCCGTGTGGGCCAAACAAAAATAAAATAAGAATATCTGAACATAAAACAGCTTTCCGCACTGGCAATATTGAATATGCTATGGCAAAACACGGCCCATCGTCCTCCTTGCGCTTTGTGGGCCTGGAACAGGTCACACCTATTAGAGGTGGTAACCACCCTAAAATGATCTCACAATGAGATGTGTTTTGGATTGATAGATTTGAGAGGTGTTTTGGATTGATATATTTTATATATCATGCATCCTTGATGTCTAAATGATAATTTCTCAATCAGACCTTTTTTGTTGATTATATGGCTGCGCTGTATTTTGAATGCTTATGTATATGTATATTTTATTACATTCAATCACGGTATTTCTATCCAGATGTATAACGGTTCTGTAACGGCAGACGCTGGGAGACGAGAAGCAACCACAGGGTGTGGATTTAATAATAAATAGACATGAAACAAAACAAGAACAGCATCTGGACAGGAGAAACATAACAACATCAATGCTGACTCAGGAATGAAACTGAGGAAGTGACAGATAAAGGGGAAGTAAATTACTGTATTGCAAAATGTACAATGATGGAGTCCAGGTGAGTCCCATATTTAAGCACAGGTGCGCGTAACGATGGTGGCAGGTGTGCGTAATGATAAGTGAACTGGTGACCTCGAGCACCTGAGAGGGAGAGTGGGAGCAGACTTGACAAGATGTCTATTTTTTATACTCCAACGTGTGCAAAGCTGTCATCAAGGCGAAGGGTGGCTACTTTGAAGAATGTAAGAATCACCTGGACCTCAATGACGTGATGGAGTCCAGGTGAGTATCATAATTAAGCGCATGTGCGCATACTGATGAGTGAACTTGTGACATCGAGCACCGGAGAGGGGGAGAGGCGGAGCAGGAGCGGACATGACAGATGTCTATTTTTATACCCAAACGTGTACAAAGCTGTCATCAAGACAAAGAGTGGCTACTTTGAAGAATCTAAAATCTAAAATATATTTAGATTTGTTTAACACTTTTTTGGTTACTACATGATTCCATATGTGTTATTTCAGGGTTTTGATCAGTGGTGGAAAAAGTACCCAATTATAATACTTAAAAGTAACAAGTAAAAGTACAGATGCCTTAATAGAAAGTTACTCAAGTAAAAGTGAAAGTCACCCAGTAAAATACTACTTGAGTAAAAGTCTAAAAGTATTTGGTTCTAAATATACTTAAGTATCAAACATATATGGAATTGGTACAATAAACTTAAGTACTAAAAGTAAAAGTATAAATAATTTCAAATTCCTTATATTAAGCAAAGCAGATGGCACCATTGTCTTGTTTATAAAATGTACAGATAACCAGGGGTACACTCCAACACTCAGACATCATTTACAAATGATGCATTTGTGTTTAATGAACCTGCCAGATCAGAGGCAGTAGGGATGTCCATGTGTTCTCTTGATAAGTGCGTGAATTTGACCATTTTCCTGTCCTGCTAAGCACTCGACATGTAACGAGTACTTTTGGGTGTCAGGGAAAATGTATGGAGTAAAAAGTATATTATTTTCTTCAGGAATGTAGTGAAGTAAAAGTAGTCAAAAATATAAATACTAAAGAAAAGTACAGATACCCAAAAAACTACTTAAGTAGTACTTTAAAGTATTTTTACTTAAGTACTTTACACCACTGGTTTCGATGTCTTCACCATTATTCTACAATGTACTGTATAAAATAGTAAAAATACAGAAAATCCCTTGATGAGTAGGTGTGTCCAAACTTTTGACTGGTACTGTATATATATATATATATATATATATATATATATATATATATATATATATATATATATATATATAATAATATAATAATAATATATATATAATAATTAACTTTTAACAAGTCACACCTGTTAATTGAAATGCATTTCAGGTGACTACCTCATGAAGCTGGTTGAGAGAATGCCAAGAGTGTGCAAAGCTGTCATCAAGGCAAAGGATGACTATTTTGAAGAATCTAAAATCTCAAATATATTTTGATTTTGTTTAACACTTAAAAAAGTTACTACATGATTCCATATGTTATATGTTATTTCAGAGTTTTGATGTCTTTACTATAATTATACAATGTAGAAAATAGTAAAAATAAAGAAAAAACCCTTAATGAGTAGGTGTGTCCTTTTGACTGGTACTGTATGTAATGTAAATGTGTTGTAATTTACGATGTATGATATTATTCCAGTTTAAATAATAAAGATAGACTAATTTTATTTTTTAAAGTAAAAAAAGTGACAAAATAAGAAATGATTGTCTCATGAAAGAGAAAAATAAACAGAGTAAGCACTCCCCCCCAGTAGGAGGAGGAGGAGCAGCCTTGGAATTCCAGTCCGTCCCCTGTCTCCTTCCCCCAACCCCTGGGTGAGAGGGGAGTGCTGTAGCCCTCCAAAGGAAACGGAAGAGACGAAACTCACAAAATCCTCATTTTAAAACCCCGGGGCTGTGAAGAAGAAAAGACAACTCTTTGACAAACTTGACACTTTATAACCACCTATTTAACACTCCACCCTCGCTTTTTATTTGTCATTTTTTTGTTGCTGTTTTTATTTTCATTTTGTGGCAGATTTTAAGACCCAGTGCTCAGTTAAAGGACCCAGTGTTCGCTGGATTAGAGATGCCCCCCCAGCCGGAGGTGAACAAACATTTCTGGGACTTCCTAAAGAGTTTTCTCGGCATTATCCGAATCCTCCAAATCCTTTTCGGAGCAGGACTATGGGTCACAATCGCCGCCAACAAATACGAAGGCTCCATCCACTTCGTCCTGTTCGTGGCCGTGCTCTTCTGGCTCCTCACCCTCACCGCGTTTTTTATCACTCTCCTGGACAAACAGGACCTTGTCCCCGTCTTGGGAGGGGACCGGTGGTTGCTTAGCAACCTGGTTCATGACATCGCTGCTGCGGTGCTGTATCTACCGGCGATCGGCGTCATGATCTACAAGACAGGGCGGTACGAGTACTGCAACCTGGAGCAATATAAACACCACTGCCTGTATAAAGTCTATCTGGCTGCTGCCGTGTTCGCATGTCTGGCCGCTGTTGTGTATCTTGTCTCGTCGGTGTATGTTGGCTGTAGGAAGTGCCGGGGAGAGCAGACGGTGGTTTGAGAGAGGGGAGGACAGAGGGGGACAAAGGTGGAAGGGATATGTTGGAGGACTGGGGGAGGGAGGCAAGAGCTCTCCCTGGATAGGGGAGAGGAGAGGGGGTATTTTCTGTCCCACAAAGCAGTGTCCTCTTGTCTTGGCGCAAACCCCTATAGGTTTGTCCATATTTTGTTCCGTAATTTAATGGCAGCATAATTTCAGTAGTTTATCAACGTTGGCTACGGTACAATACTTTTTTTGGTACAGTGTTTGTGCGTTGACTGACAACAACATTCCGAAACCATGAGCAGTCTACCGGACCTTTTACCAATGCCTTTGAAAAGCATACCTCTTATGCTTTGCAGCGTACTACAAGCTGTAATAGCAGGGACATGATATGACATGCCTTTGATATGAAGATAACTACACCATATTTGTTGCCAATGTTTTTTTTGTTTCCTTTTAGCCAGAAATAACACATGTCTATATCAAAAACAATTATGTTCCTAATTATTCCTGAAGTGTCCTTCATGTTAAAACCAAATGTTGATGAATTAAAACCAATGTCACTGAACACCAGAGACAAGGTTCTCTTATTTGGTAATAACACCTTCTCCATGTAGGGGCAGATATCATTTACAGAAGTAGCCTATTGCTACCACTATTATTGTCATTATTTTGCAGTAATAGTTCTACACCAGTTTGTTTCATTAATAACTATTTCCAGAGTTATTTCAAATCTGAAAAGTATACAACTGCAGACTCTGTGTGTTTGCACCTGTTTGTGAATGATTATGGTGTTGGTGGCTTTCCAAAATGAGAAGCCAGTTTAGTGCTGGGAGCCCTCAGCTACTTCCTGTCTGAGACAAACATGCTTAACCAATCAGCAGGGGTCTCTGGGATGCCACATGAAAGACATGGAACAGCGTGTGCTTTTACTCTGTAATCTCTGTGACTGGAACTATGTGTGTCTGGGTAGGGATTTATGTGATTATTGTTATATCTGTGTGTGTCTGTGTGACTATGTGTGTGTGTGTGAGAGAGAGAGAGAGATGATACTGACTGGGAAGGGGAAGTTCTTACAATTATTAATGGTGGGGGGTTGAGGGTGTGTGTGTGGAGAGGGGGTGAGAAGTGTTGATAAGTGGTCTGCAGGGAGAGTAGATGAGTAGTGGTCTATTCCAGGCAAACCCACATTTCCTGCTAACTTAGAAAGCAAAAAGAAAAGCATGCGTGGCATGACAACGACAACAGAGTTGGAATAAGCAGAAATAAATCCAGCCACAGAGTGTATGACACAGGCTAAACCTAGCAATGTGAAAATGAAGGAAGAGATGTGAAAATGTTGGGAGGACCCATGTTCTGTGCTGAGCCCTGAGTAGACTGGAGGACACAAAACACAAGATGGAATGGTGAGGCTAATGTTGAACAGATGCACTGCAGGGATAGACTGTAAATCTACCACAGTGTGTGTGAGTCATAAGTGATGGATCTGCAGCACAGCCTAAGCAAACAGCTCAGATAGAAACAAACAATAACCCTCCTTCTCAATAAGACCTGCTAACTCTAGGCCTCCCTAACTCACAACTTCAATTAGTGACAGATACTTTTCTTATGATCAATCACAATGAGTCTTCCCAAAATGAAAGTTATTTACTGTTGATTTGTTTGTGGGGAAACTGACAGCTTTGCTTTAGTTGCATTAAGCCGTTGTCGTTTTTTCTCAAATGTTCAAATTTTCTCGTCAGAACTAGATATTTTGACTCAGCCATGTATGGACTGACTGCAAGTGCAAGACTTTATTCCTAAGAGCGTCAGCTAATGAAGTAAATGTAATGTGTGTTGGTGCTGCTGCTGATGTGACCATTGACACTTTGCTTCTTGAAAGTCCAACTTGATTGCTGACATGCAAAACATCTTTGGACTGTATTTTTTATTTATTTTAGCTTTATTTAATTAGGCAAGTCAGTTAAGAACAAATTCTTATTTTCAATGATGACAGAGGAACAGTGGGTTAACTGCTTTGTTCAGGGGCAGAACAACATATTTTTACCTTGTCAGCTTGGGGATTCAATCTTGCAACCTTTCGGTTACTAGTCCAACGCTCTAACCACTAGGCTACCTGCCGCCAGTGGACTAATGAAAAAAATACCAAAATATAGTTTTTAAGTGTATTTTCCCTCTAAGAACATGAGTGAAAGAGAGAGAGAGGGGAGAGGGAGAGAGAGAGAGAATGGCATTGGACAGATGTGAGATGGTTTTTTCCTTGTTAGCTAAGCCAGGAAGAAAGGGAGAAAGAGGGTGAGGGAAATACAAATAGAGAGAGCGCATGACCAAGAGAGAGAGTGTGTGACAGAGAGAAACCCCGGGAAAAGGACACTTCAACACATATAAAGCCAGGCGGATGATAGAGTGCCAGCCCAGTTATATTTACTCTGGCTACTCAACCAGAGAGACATTTCCTGCATGGACTCAAACTGGACTGGACTAGACTGGGAGACCAGCTACTACTTCAATGGCCTCTCTTTTTCTCTCTCTCAACTATGATTCACAACTATAACTACATCACTGGCAGGCTTTCTTCAAGAACATGAACAAAGTGCTATCTGTCTCTCTCTATTTGGGAATTTCTGGGCCCATATTCACAAAGCGTACCCAGAGTAGGAAATATAAATACGGGCCCTGATCCTAGATCAGCACTACTACTCTGAGACACTTTCTGAATATGGGCCCTGGTTCTGTGTTCCCAAAACCTTTTTAATCTCGCAGCCATCATAACCTACATCTATGCTATTTAACAGATGTGGTTATTACACAGGGCCTTTAGCCCATATTTAATTGCCCCCTTGTTGGAACAGCAGGCATTCTTTTCACTGCTTGAATCAACATGGTCTATTCAGGACTCTCTTTCTCTAATGTTTTGACCAAAAGATTATTCCACTAAAAGTACAAACCACTAGAGCATCAAACAGGCTGTGATGAGTGCCAGTTTACCAGTTTGCTTCTGCTAATTGTTAGCAGATCTGTAGCCTGTATGCCAGTCTGTTTCTCCTAATAGTTAGCATATCCCTAGCCTAGATGCCAGTCTGTTTCTGCTAATAGTTAGCATTTACCTAGCCTTGATGCAATTCTGTTTTTGTGAATAGATAGCATTTCATCAGCCTGAATGCCAGTCTGTTTCTGCTAATAGTTAGGATTTACCTAGCATGGAGCCATTCTGTTTTTGATAATAGTTAGCATTTCCCTAGCTTTGATGCCAGTCTGTTTCTGCTAAAAGTGAGCTTTTCTCTAGCCTGGATGCTAGTGTTTCTGCTTTAGCCCACTTTTCTGTCATTGTATTTTTTAATAGAGGGCTATAGAGCTGTCTTAAGCTGAACCTGACATGCATTCAGGCTATTTCCCTCTTTCCCTCCCCTCTTCCATGTCTGAGTGTCTTTAACATTGGCCTCTTCATAAAGCAGCCAAAGTGAACAATCTGGAGTGATCAGCTTATGATATTTTGCTGCTCCCTCCATCTGTCAGTGGGTCACTGGAGTCACTTATAAGGGACTGGATTTGTGGCTGCGGCCTGATCCAGTTTTGATTAAGTATTTTACGTGGTCACAGGTAAACTGCAGACAATGTGTGAAACATACTGTACCACATGTTTAATAATCTCATTATCACATTTCTCATTAGATTTGACCATAATTCTCATAAATTAAAAGAGCAACAGAGTGTATTTAGCCATTCATTTAAAGTGTATCCCTTCATTTTAAAATCTTTCTTTTTCCCACTTCACTAAATATGACAAGAAATTACAGATATACACTACTGGTCAAAAGAACACCTACTCATTCAAGGGTTTTTCTTTATTTTTACTAACTTCTACATTATAGGATAATAGCGAAGACATCAAAATGACGAAATGACAGATATGGAATCATGTAGTTTACACAAAAAAATGACGTTTTCATCTTTTGAGCTTCTAGTCATGAAATCTATGCAGCCTACTCAATCACTTTTTATAGCTACTGTTTACAGGCCTCCTGGGCCATATACAGCGTTCCTCATTGCATTCCCTGAATTCCTATCGGACCTTGTAGTCATAGCAGATAATATTCAAATTTTTGGTGACTTTAATATTCACATGGAAAAGTCCACAGACCCACTCCAAAAGGCTTTCGGAGCCATCATCGGCTCAGTGGGTTTTGTCCAACATGTCTCTGGACCTACTCACTGTCACAGTCATACTCTGGACCTAGTTTTGTCCCATGGAATAAATGTTGTGGATCTTAATGTTTTTCCTCATAATCCTGGACTACCAGACCACCATTTTATTACGTTTGCAATTGTAACAAGTAATCTGCTCAGACCCCAACCAAGGAGCATCAAAAGTCGTGCTATAAATTCACAGACAACACAAGGATTCCTTGACGCCCTTCCAGACTCCCTCTACCTACCCAAGGACGTCAGAGGACAAAAATCAGTTAACCACCTAACTGAGGAACTCAATTTAACCTTGCGCAATACCCTAGATGCAATTGCACCCCTTAAAACTAAAAACATTTCTAATAAGAAATTAGCTCCCTGGTATACAGAAAATACCCGAGCTCTGAAGCAAGCTTCCAGAAAATTGGAACGGAAATGGTGCCACACCAAACTGGAAGTCTTCCGACTAGCTTGGAAAGACAGTACCGTGCAGTATCAAAGAGCCCTTACTGCTGCTCGATCATCCTATTTTTCCAACTTAATTGAGGAAAATAAGAACAATCTGAAATTTATTTTTGATACTGTCGCAAAGCTAACTAAAAAGCAGCATTCCCTAAGTGAGGATGGCTTTCACTTCAGCAGTAATAAATTCATGAACTTCTTTGAGGAAAAGATCATGATTATTAGAAAGCAAATTATGGACTCCTCTTTAAATCTACGTATTCCTTCATAGCTCAGTTGTCCTGAGTCTGCACAACTCTGCCAGGACCTAGGATCAAGAGAGACACTCAAGTGTTTTCGTACTAAATCTCTTGACACAATGATGAAAATAATCATGGCCTCTAAACCTTCAAGCTGCATACTGGACCCTATTCTAACTAAACTACTGAAAGAGCTGCTTCCTGTGCTTGGCCCTCCTATGTTGAACATAATAAACACCTCTCTATCCACCGGATGTGTACCAAACTCACTAAAAGTGGCAGTAATAAAGCCTCTCTTGAAAAAGCCAAACCTTGACCCAGAAAATATAAAAAACTATCGACCTATATCGAATCTTCCATTCTTCTCAAAATTTTTAGAAAAAGCTGTTGCGCAGCAACTCACTGCCTTCCTGAAGACAAACAATGTATACAAAATGCTTCAGTCTGGTTTTAGACCCCATCATAGCACGGATACTGCACTTGTGAAGGTGGTAAATTACCTTTTAATGGCTTCAGACCGAGGCTCTGCATCTGTCCTCGTGCTCCTAGATCTTAGTGCTGCTTTTGATACCATCGATCACCACATTCTTTTGGAAAGATTGGAAACCCAAATTGGTCTACACGGACAAGTTCTGGCCTGGTTTAGATCTTATCTGTCGGAAAGATATCAGTTTGTCTCTGTGAATGGTTTGTCCTCTGACAAATCAACTGTAAATTTTGGTGTTCCTCAAGGTTCCGTTTTAGGACCACTATTGTTTTCACAATATATTTTACCTCTTGGGGATGTCATTCGAAAACTTAATGTTAACATTCCCTGCTATGCGGATGAAACACAGCTGAACATTTCAATGAGACATGGTGAAGCCCCAAAATTGCCCTCGCTAGAAGCCTGTGTTTCAGACATAAGGAAGTGGATGGCTGCAAACTTTCTACTTTTAAACTCGGACAAAACAGAGATGCTTGTTCTAGGTCCCAAGAAACAAAGAGATCTTCTGTTGAATCGGACAATTAATCTTAATGGTTGTACATTCGTCTCAAATAAAACTGTGAAGGACCTCGGCATTACTCTGGACCCTGATATCTCTTTTGACAAACATGTCAAGACTGTTTCAAGGACAGCTTTTTTCCATCTACGTAACATTGCAAAAATCAGAAACTTTCTGTCCAAAAATTATGCAGAAAAATGTATCCATGCTTTTGTTACTTCTAGGTTAGACTACTGCAATGCTCAACTTTCCGGCTACCTGGATAAAGCACTCAATAAACTTCAGTTAGTGCTAAATACGGCTGCTAGAATCCCGACTAGAACCCCAAAATTTGATCATATTACTCCAGTGCTAGCCTCCCTACACTGGCTTCCTGTCAAGGCAAGGGCTGATTTCAAGGTTTTACTGCTAACCTACAAAGCATTACATGGGCTATCTCTCTGATTTGGTCCTGCCGTACATACCTACACGTACGCTACGGTCACAAGACGCAGGCCTCCTAATTGTCCCTAGAATCTCTAAGCAAACAGCTGGAGGCAGGGCTTTCTCCTATAGAGCTCCATTTTTATGGAATGGTCTGCCTATCCATGTGAGAGCTACAAACTCGGTCTCAACCTTTAAGTCTTTACTGAAGACTCATCTCTTCAGTGGGTCATATGATTGAGTGTAGTCTGGCCCAGGAGTATGAAGGTGAACGGAAAGGCTCTGGAGCAACGAACCGCCATTGCTGTCTCTGCCTGGCCGGTTACCCTCTTTCCACTGGGATTCTCTGCCTCTAACCTTATTACAGTGGCTGAGTCACTGGCTTACTGGTGCTCTTTCATGCCGTCCCTAGGAGGGGTGCGTAACTTGAGTGGGTTGAGTCACTGATGTGATCTTCCTGTCTGAGTTGGCGCCCCCCCTTGGGTTGTGCCGTGGCAAAGATCTTTGTGGGCTATACTCGGCCTTGTCTCACGATGGTAAGTTGGTGGTTGAAGATATCCCTCTAGTGGTGTGGGGGCTGTGCTTTGGCAAAGTGGGTGGGGTTATATCCTTCCTGTTTGGCCCTGTCCGGGAGTATCATCGGATGGGGCCACAGTGTATCCTGACCCCTCCTGTCTCAGCCTCCAGTATTTATGCTGCAGTAGTTTATGTGTCGGGGGGCTAGGGTCAGTTTGTTATATCTGGAGTACTTCTCCTGTCTTATCCGGTGTCCTGTGTGAATTTAAGTATGCTCTCTAATTCTCTCTTTCTCTCTTTCTTTCTCTCTCTCTCGGAGGACCTGAACCCTAGGACCATGCCTCAGGACTACCTGGCATGATGACTCCTTGCTGTCCCTAGTCCACCTGGCCATGCTGCTGCTCCAGTTTCAACTGTTCTGCCTGCGGCTATGGAATCCTGACCTGTTCACCGGATGTGCTACCTGTCCCAGACCTATTAATTGACCATGCTGGTCATTTATGAACATTTGAACATCTTGGCCATGTTCTGTTATAATCTGCACCACTCATAGCCTGGTTCCTCTCTAGGTTTGTTCCTAGGTTTTGGCTTTTCTAGGGAGTTTTTCCTAGCCAACGTGCTTCAACACCTGCATTGCTTGCTGTTTGGGGTTTTAGGCTGGGTTTCTGTGCAGCACTTTGAGATATCAGCTGATGTATGAAGGGCTATATAAAGGGCTACAGTGGGGCAAAAAAGTATTTAGTCAGCCACCAATTGTGCAAGTTCTCCCACTTAAAAAGATGAGAGAGGCCTGTAATTTTCATCATAGGTACACTTCAACTATGACAGACAAAATGAGAGAAAAAAAATCCAGAAAATCACATTGTAGGATTTTTAATGAATTTATTTGCAAATTATGGTGGAAAATAAGTATTTGGTCACTTATAAACAAGCAAGATTTCTGGCTCTCACAGACCTGTAACTTCTTCTTTAAGAGGCTCCTCTGTCTTCCACTCATTACCTGTATTAATGGCACCTGTTTGCACTTGTTATCAGTATAAAAGACACCTGTCCACAACCTCAAACAGTCACACTCCAAACTCCACTATGGCCAAGACCAAAGAGCTGTCAAAGGACACCAGAAACAAGATTGTAGACCTGTACCAGGCTGGGAAGACTGAATCTGTATTAGGTAAGCAGCTTGGTTTGAAGAAATCAACTGTGGGAGCAATTATTAGGAAATGGAAGACATACAAGACCACTGATAATCTCCCTCGATCTGGGGCTCCATGCAAGATCTCACCCCGTGGGGTCAAAATTATCACAAGAACGGTGAGCAAAAATCCCAGAACCACACGTGGGGACCTAGTGAATGACCTGCAGAGAGCTGGGACCAAAGTAACAAAGCCTACCATCAAGTAACACACTACGCCGCCAGGGACTCAAATCCTGCAGTGCCAGACTTGTCCCCCTGCTTAAGCCAGTACATGTCCAGGCCCGTCTGAAGTTTGCTAGAGGGCATTTAGGTGATCCAGAAGAAGATTGGGAGAATGACATATGGTCAGATGAAACCAAAATATAACTTTTTGGTAAAAACTCAACTCGTCGTGTTTGGAGGACAAAGAATGCTGAGTTGCATCCAAAGAACACCATACCTACTGTGAAGCATGGGGGTGGAAACATCATGCTTTGGGGCTGTTTTTCTGCAAAGGGACCAGGACGACTGATCCGTGTAAAGGAAAGAATGAATGGGGCAATGTATCATGAGATTTTGAGTGAAAACCTCCTTCCATCAGCAAGGGCATTGAAGATGAAACGTGGCTGGGTCTTTCAGCATGACAATGATCCCAAACACACCGCCCAGGCAATGAAGGAGTTGCTTCATAAGAAGCACTTCAAGGTCCTGGAGTGGCCTAGCCAGTCTCCAGGTCTCAACCCCATAGAAAATCTTTGGAGGGAGTTGAAAGTCCTTGTTGCCCAGCAACAGCCCCAAAACATCACTGCTCTAGAGGAGATCTGCATGGAGCAATGGGCCAAAATACCAGCAACAGTGTGTGAAAACCTTGTGAAGACTTACAGAAAACGTTTGACCTCTGTCATTGCCAACAAAGGGTATATAACAAAGTATTGAGATAAACTTTTGTTATTGACCAAATACATATTTTCCACCATAATTTGCAAATAAATTCATAAAAAATCCTACAATGTGATTTTCTGGATTTTTTTTTTCATTTTGTCTGTCATAGTTGAAGTGTACCTATGATGAAAATGACAGGTCTCTCTCATCTTTTTAAGTGGGGGAACTTGCACAATTGGTGGCTGACTAAATACTTTTTTGCCCCACTGTATATAAATTGATATATTTTTTGATTAGTGTGTGTGTGTGGGGGGGGGGTATAGAAGATAACCTTATCTTAAGATAACCTTACCATAAGATAACCTTATTTGGTAAAAGACCAAATCCATATTATGGCAAGAACAGCTCAAATAAGCAAAGAGAAATGACAGTCCATCATTACTTTAAGACATGAAGGTCAGTCAATATGGAAAATGTCAAGAACTTTGAAAGTTTCTTCAAGTGCAGTCACAAAAACCATCAAGCGCTATGATGAAACTGGCTCTCATGAGGCCCGCTACTGGAAAGAAAGACCTCTGCTGCAGAGGATAAGTTCATTAGAGTTACCAGCCTCAGAAATTGCAGCCCAAATAAATGCTTCACAGAGTTCAAGTAACAGACACATCAACTGTTCAGAGGAGACTGTGAATCAGGCCTTCATGGTTGAATTGCTTCAAAGAAACCATTACTAAAGGACACCAATAAGAAGAAGAGACTTGCTTGGGCCAAGAAACACGAGCAATGGACATTAGACCGGTGGAAGTTTGTCCTTTGGTCTGGAGTCTAAATTA
Source organism: Oncorhynchus tshawytscha (assembly GCF_018296145.1). NCBI lineage: Eukaryota > Metazoa > Chordata > Actinopteri > Salmoniformes > Salmonidae > Oncorhynchus > Oncorhynchus tshawytscha. Next base: position 74,449,450 of record NC_056429.1, on the reverse strand, counting down.
GAGATTTTTGGTTCCAACCGCCGTGTCTTTGTGAGATGCGGTGTGGGATGATTTCCGCATGTGTATTTCCCACCATAGAACATGGAGGAGCAGGTGTTATGGTGTGCTTTGCTGGTTACACGTCTGTGATTTATTTATAATTCAAAGTACACTTAACCAGCCTTTGCTACTACAGCATTCTGCAGCGATACGCCAACCCATCTGGTTTGGGCTTATTGGGACTATCATTTTTCAACATGAATATGACCCAACACACCTCCAGGCTGTGTCAGGGCTATTTTACCAAGAAGTAGAGTGATGGTGTGCTGCATCAGATGACCTGGCCTCCACAATCCCCCGACCTCAACCAAATTGAGATGGCTTGGGATGAGTCGGACCGCAGTGTGAAGGAAAAGCAGCCAACAAGTGCTCAGCATATGTGGGAACTCCTTCAAGACTGTTGGAAAAGCATTCCAGGTAAAGCTGGTTGATAGAATGCCAATAGTGTGCAAAGCTGTCATCAAGCCAAAGGGTGGATATTTGAAGAATCTCAAATATATTTTGATTTGTTTAACAATTTTTTAAATTCCATATGTGTTATTTCATAGTTTTGATGCCTTCATTAGGGTGACTGCTGCCAGGAGACAGTCAGTGATCAACTTCAAGTTCAGGTTCAAAGCCACATCAGCAGCTGGAAAGGGAAAAGGAATGGATTTAAAGGGTGTTTGCCTTCTCTACTATTAGTACTTCTTCAATGCAAAAGAGATTGAAATGAGATATGCAAATAACACAATAGCTACAGTTATTGGCTAAATATTTATCCCTCTTAATTTTAAGTTTTTGGGCCATGACCATATATCTAAATCTGATCAAATCATTCAGTTGACCAGGTTTTCAGGACTGCCTTTGCTGTCGGTGGTCCTTCCAAAAATGCAATATTTCCCCTAGAGAGAACACTGCAATAAACTATGTACAGTTGAAATTGGAAGTTTACATGCCGGACTCCACAAACATCTCAGTGTTGGGGACCGAGGATGTAGACGTGATCTCCATGTAGACCATCTCCTTCAGATCCACCTGGAACCTACTACATAGAAGGAAAATGCTGTCCATAAATGCTGAATGAGGTCAGTTTAAAGGTCCAATGCAGCTGTTTAAAAAAAATCTCAATATTAAATCATTTCTGGGTAACAAATAAGTACATTGCTGTGATCATTTTCAATTAAAATGATCAAAAATAAACAAAAATAGCTTCTTAGCAAATAGCAATTTCTCAAGCAAGAATTTTGCTAGACTGTCTGGGAGTAGTCTGAGTGGGGAGAGGAAAACTGAAAATGAGTTGTTATTGGCAGAGAGGTTTGGAACTCTCTGTCTTATTGGGCTATTAACTAATTTACAGCATGTTGATGTCACCGTGAAAGCCCAAAACTCTATCCCACCAAAAAAGGCTAAAATTTCTGGTGTTTTTTTCAAACAGCTCTTACACTAAAAGGGCATTGTCATAATCTTCAAAATTTCACAGTGTGGAAACATATAAATTACGCTGTTTTTGACTGTACTGGACCTTTAATGGTTTTACTTCCCCACCCCTAAAGGTCAAGGTTAGGATTTGGGGAAGGTAATCTGATCCTAGATCTGTGACATACAGTAACCAATTAGCCTGTACATTGGCTAGATCATCTTTAGGAAAAATGGGCAGTATATATTTGTTAAGTCAATATAGCTATATTTACACAGTGAAAGTACAACAGTAGAGAATATACAATGTCTTGTTCAATGAAGCTGGGTTGTCTGCATGAATCAAGATTGTCTTTGCCCACTGAGCTAAAACTTAATTGGTCTGGATGTTCTGAACTTAATGTTTCAAGCCAGGTAGCACATTAAGCAAGCATAGTTCACTGAACTACCTCTGCTACATGCACACCTCCACTGGGTAACTGGCTGGATCCACCATCCTGTTGAAACGACTGTTGTGGAAGAACTTGAACTGATAGTTGAACTTCCCTTAGCTTTCCTCTCTGAAAATGTACGGAATCTTGTGGGCCAGGAATTCTAGGCTCACGTTACCCTTCTTAGGGTAGACACAGCAGAACTTGATCTCCATCTTGTCCCTCTTTTTTGAAGATCTCATTTCTGAAGATCAGGCTGTTCCCTTCTGTCACGACTTCCGCCGAGTTGATGCCTCTCCTTGTTCGGGCGACGTTCGGCGGTCGTCGTCGCCGGATTTCTAGCTGCCACCGATACACATTTCTTTTTCCATTTGTTATGTCTTGATTGTATACACCTGGTTCTCATTACGTTATTATTATTTCCCTATTTAACCCTCTAGTTCTCATTATGTTTTGTGCGTGATTGTTCCTGTTTTGTGTTAGGCTTGTGTGTTAGGGTTTGTTATCCCTACGTGGATTTATTGTACTGTTTACTTAAAGTATGTTATTTTTACTCAGTTCTGTTTCCTGCGCTTGACTCCGTCCTCACCTATACACCGCTGATGCTGACACCTTCCCCTGGAAAAACAACACATTTTCCTTTAATTCAGCAGTGAAAATAACTGTTGATGATCAGTGTTAGAGTGACATCAAGGGCAAAGATCTGGTTGTATGTACACAAAAAAAAGTATGTAATTCTGTGCTGATATAGGATCAGATTTCCATTTGAGATCATAATTAATATTACTATAGGGACAGGGGGAACCTGATTGAGGATAGGCACTCCTCTTTGTGAATACAAGCCCTGACCTCCAGCAGGGTACCACAGGGTTAAGGGCCAGGGTCCTGAAGACGTGGTTGCTTTTGGAGTTCAGGCTGCAGGACTGGTCCTCACGGAGACCCACAAAGGAGGTCTTCTTCACAGCCACTGGCATGGTGGTCTAATTGCAGACCACACTCGCTCTGCCAACATTCACTAAAATGAGGACATGTGAGGATGCTATCCTTGTCAGAGAGTAGAGATCTGCTGGGGCAGTTTAACATTAGACAGATTCACAGACCAGTGTCACGTGTGGTCCCTCTCCGGTCTCTAGGTCAGCAAGCCTGCTCATTATGGCGCACACCTGTCACCATCGATACGCGCACATCAGACTCACCTGGACTCCTTCACCTCTCTGATTACCTTCCCAATATACAGTTGACGTCAGACATTTATATACACCTTAGCCAAATACATTTAAACTCAGTTTTTCACAATTCCTGACATTTAATCCTTGTAAGAATTCTCTTTCTTAGCTCAGTTAGGATCACCACTTTATTTTAAGAATGTGAAATGTCAGAATAATAGTAGAGATAATGATTTATTTCAGCTTGTATTTATTTAATCACATTCCCATTGGATTAGAAGTTTACATACACTCAATTAGTATTTGGTAGCATTGCCTTTAAATTGTTTAACTTGGGTCAAACGTTTCGGGTAGCCTTCCACAAGCTTCCCACAATAAGTTAGTTGAATTTTGGCCCATTCCTCCTAACACAGCTGGTGTAGCTGAATCAGGTTTGTAGGCCTCCTTGCTCGCACACGCTTTCTCAGTTCTGCCCCCAAATTTTCTATAGGATTGAGGTCAGGGCTTTGTGATGGAAACTCCAATACCTTTACTTTTTTGTCTATAAGCCATTTTGCCACAACTTTGGAAGTAAGTTGGCCGCGCGAGACAATCGCGTCTTCAAAGATGGCATCTCACTACCAGAAGTGGGCAGTGAGCTTCGGAAAAAGTTGAGTTACTATGGTTCACATATTTTTTCAACCTGAGTGGACTGGCAAGGTGTTCCAGATAATAGATACAGTGTCTTCAAAAAGTATTCACACCCCTTGACTTTTTCCACTTCATGTTGTTACAAAGTTGGATTCAAATGGATTGAATTCTGTATTTTTTAAACGATCTACACAAAATACTATGTAATGTGAAAGTGGAAGAAACATTCTAACATTTGTAAAAAAAGAATAATGAAAAATAAAACACCTATATATCTTTGTTAGATAAGAATTCAACCCCCTGAGCCAACACATTTTAGAATCCCCTTTGGAAGCAATTACAGCAATGAGTCTGTAATAGCTTTCCACACCTGGATTGTGCAACATTTTCCCATTATTCTTTTCAAAATTCTTCAAATTGGTTGTTGATCGTTGCTAGAAACCCATTTCAGGTCTTACCATAGATTTTCAAGCAGATTTAAGTCAAAACTGTAAGTCGGCCACTCAGTTACATTCACTGTCTTCTTGGTACTGTAAGCAACTCCAGTGTAGATTTGGCCTTGTGTTTTAGGTTATTGTCCTGCTGAAAGGTGAATTAATCTCCCAGTGTCTGGTGGAAAGCAGACTGAACCAGGTTTTCCTCTAGGATTTTGCCTCTGCTTATCTCCGTTTCTTTTTGAACTGGCGTATATTGGTTGTGTCGCATCATTTGAAACAGGTTAAATCAATTTTGAGTGGTTGTGTTCAATCAATGACATATGTTCTCTATTTGTATTTGATTCTTGCCACTTGTGTTTACCAGTATGGATGACATGTGCATTAGAGTGCAGAATGTGTTTTGAGAATGAGAATGTGTTTAGAGTCTTGCTGAAAAGTGAGATCTGCAAATTGTGTTTTACCATGTGAAATGGTTTAAGGTATTGACAACAGACTGCATAATTAGCTAAATGACTCCAGGCAACTGAGAACTTTGTTCAGTCAATGGGTTTTAGTGTTTTAGCAATTGAGAAAAACTGTAACAGTACTGACTGCTCAATAGATGTTGACTGGTTGCAGGTTCATATCAACAAAGAACAAGAATTACAGTATCTCAGAGACAAAGGACAAGTTTGTGAGATGCAGGGTACAGTGCTGTAAAAATAGGGGTACAAGGAGGAGGAAGAACAAAAAAAATTGCAAAGAGCAAAGCAGAGTAGTAAGTTCTGATCAATTTTGAGCTACTATAGAATGATATAACTATAGAATGATAGAATATGTTTTCGTTCATCAAAAGACCATGACGGAAAAATATGAATATTTTTTTAAATTAAAAATGTACTTCTCCTGAGAATTGTCTGTTTTGAACAATGTGTTTTCTATTTTTCGGTGTATTGTTTACTGACTGCTTGAGAGTGTATATCATTTTGATCACTTTGTTTATGATTTGAGAGCAGTGTTTTTGAACACAAGTAAAACTGTTTTGAGGCGAATGTTTCATTTTGCAAGAGGAGTCAGAGGTTATGTAAATAGTGCTTGGAGATGAGGTTTTGTGTTTAATGTTTTCAGAAAATGGAGCAAGGTTTCAGAAATTGTGTTTTAGCAATTGAGAAAAACTGTAATATGCGGGGTATGTCAATTAGTGTTCAACGACTAAGAACCAGTGCACTAAATAAAAGTGTATGTCAACGAAGGCATGCAAAAGGCTATGATAACGCATGGTAGTGTCGTTCTTGATCCAGATTAGGATTTAAATTCAAATTACCTTTGAGTGTAATGCAGATGGGCAGGAACCAGAGGCTTTAAAAATGACTAACGTGAGGAATCTGGCACTATAACTGAAAACCCTCCGATAAAACACCAACATTTTAATCAAATATTACAGTGATGCATATACTGTACAGTAACAGAATAATTACTGGTTTTATTGTAATGGAATTTTCCTTTAAACACCAGAACATATCTGGATTATCAATGGTATTGATTCATACTGTAGTTGCAGTTTAGCCTGGTGAATCCAAAATGAACACCCCAAGATGATAATGATGAGGATGATGATGATAATAACAATTGTGTTAAAATAGCGTTATGGTTACGTTTACTGAAATATTCATTGATGTTTAACTCACTTTACTCAACTGTGTTGCCATGTCAGAGGACTGTAATTGTACTTTCTGCCATACAGGGATCTATCTGCACGTGCTGCATCACATGCAACAGAAAAGTAAACTTTTCCAGATATGTAGACAGTAAAACTATTGATTTGAATTATTTTGTATTGACTTAATATCCATTTAGTATTGAACATGATGGTTCTTTAATGGAATCACAGATTGAATTGAATATGATTGTATATTTGATAGATTATTTAGAGGGATTGTTTCTGCTTCTCTAGTGCCGATATCAAGACTGAATTTATTGTAAGGAGGACGATTATGATGATGATGATGATGATGATGAAGTCTTACCTTCAGTGAGATATCACAGCTGGTGTCTCTTCATCAACTGTCTTATTCTGTCACTCTCTCTTCTCTGTCGGTGTCCATGGATCACTCTCTCTGTCATCTCTCTCCGCCTTTCCGTGCCTCTGTATCTGTATCATTGTCAGTGTCTATCTCTGTCTCTCTGTCTCAGACCATCTCTGTCATTTATATGTCTGGAGAAGGAAGCTCCTCTCTTAAAACCCAGTGGTCAGATACCATTTTTTTCACATGCCATTTATCTCCCATGAGCATTGTGTGTGAAGTCATGTGTGAAGTCAGAGGTATTCAGTGCATGTGTTTCTGTTTGTGTGCTTGTTTTTGTTGGTACATGCGTGATGGAGTGTGAATGGTCCTTGCCCCGCACAACACAGAACGTTAATGGTTTTAATCAATTACCGATCAGTCACTGTCCATTGTGAGCATTGTTCAACGATGATAACGCAGCATATATGGGCTCCGGCCTTTCTTGACTTTTTCCAAAATTTTCTCTCATCAATCCACAAACAATACCCAAAATGACAAAGCAAAAACATTGTTTTTTTTCTGTCAGAGTGACCATCGGGTTCTTGGTTACCTCCTTGACAAAGGTCCTTCTTCCCCGATTGCTCAGTTTGGCCGGGCAGCCAGCACTAGGAAGACTCTTGGTGGTTCCACATTTCTTCCAATTAAGAATGATGGAGGCCACTGTGTTCTTGGGGACCTTCAATGCTGCAGAAATGTTTCGGTACCCTTCTGCAGATCTGTGCCTCGAACACAATCCTATCTCAGAGCTCTACAGACAATTACTTCGACCTCATGGCTTGGTTTTTGCTCTGACAGGCATTGTCAACTGTGGGAACTTATATAGACAGGTGTGTGGCTTTCCAAATAATGTTCAATCAATTGACTCCAATGAAGTTGTAGATACATCTCAAGGATGATCAATGGAAACAGCATGCATGTGAGCTCAATTTGGAGTCTCATAGCAAAGGGTATGAATACTTATGTAAATAAGCTATATATATATATATATATATATTGTTTTATACATGTCCTGTTGTCACATTGTCATTATGGGGTATTCTCTGTTGATTAATGAGGAAAAATAATTATTTAATTCATTTTAGTATAAGGCTGTAACATAAGAACATGTGGAAAAAGTGAAGGGTTCTGAATACTTTCCGAATGCACTGTCACGAATCCCGCCGAAGATGGTGCCTCTTCCTGTTCGGGCGGCGCTCGGCGGTCGTCGTCGCCGGCCTACTAGCTGCCACCGATCCCCTTTTCTGTTTAATTTAGTGTTGTCTGATTAGTTGCACCTGTTTCTTGTTTGGGTTTTGGTTTTGGTTTAAACCCGGTAGGCCTGTCGGCTTTGGTGCAGGCTTGTTTTTCTGTTATTGGTGTGTGTATATTTTGTGGATTTTATTTCCCGAACCGTTTCATCCTGTTTGTTTTGGACTGGGTCTTTTAGCGCCCGTGTGTTGACCGACACTCTGTTGTTTGGGAATAAATATCCACGTATCAAACTACCCTGCTCTCTGCGCCTGACTCCTCCACCCACTACTTCTAGAAGTCCTGACATGCACTGTACATCTAACATTTCTACCTGCAAATACCTCTAAATGACAATCACATATCAGTTAGTCTCGGAAATCCCAGACCTAGGACAACAGCACTTGAAGGTGCGTGGGTCTGCCGCATCTCGGAAATCCCAGACCTAGGACAACAGCACTTGAATGTGCGTGGGTCTGCCGCATCTCGGAAATCCCAGACCTAGGACAACAGCACTTGAAGGTGTGTGGGTCTGCCGCATCATTTTCTGTTTTATCTAGCAAGCGGAACTCATACATTGGGATCATGTTAGATTTTCTTGGTCACTTTGAAAGGGCAGAAATGAATGCTCTTCACACAGACAACTCTCCCAACAAATCACAAGTGTGAGTAGGCAGGTGTTAAAATCCACTTGAGAAAAACTGTCCGGTTGTGTGTAAACTACACCTCCCTGCTGTGATGATTAGTTTGTGTTCGCTAGGTTGAGAACATTAGCAAAACAATTGAACACTTACAAAGGCTGGGCCTGTTAAATACTGTTGAAGTAATATGGCTACAGGTTCATCTGCCTCACCTAACGCCCATTCTTGTTGGAAGCTGCTATAAACCAGCAAGTGCTAACAGTCAGTATCTGGATAATATGTGAAAGGCCTGATAATGTATGTGATATCAACAGAGAAGTATATTTTATGGGTGATTTAAATATTGACTGGCTCTCATCAAGCTGCCCACTCAAGAAAAAACGTCAAACTGTAACCAATGCCTGCAACCTGGTTCAGGTTGTCAGTCAACCTACCAGGGTAGTTACAAACAGCACAGGAGTTAATCATCACATGTATTTTTGCTTTAAGGCAGTATCCAAATCCATAGGATGTAGTGATCACAATATAATAGCCATATCTAGGACAACCAAAGTTCCAAAGACTGGGCCTAATATAGGTTATATTATATCATACAATAAGTTTTGTAGTGATTCATATGTTGATGATGTAAATAATATTTCCAGTTTGTGGTGTGTAATGTAGAGCAACCAGACGCTGGACTTGACACATTTATGAAATTGCTTATTCCAGTTAGTAATAAGCAAGCAACCATTAAGAAAATGACTGTAAAAACTGTTAAATCCTCTTGGATTGATGAGGAATTGAAAAATGGCACCTTAAATGAAATTTTGGGGAAAAAAGCCAACTTGGCTCCATCATTCATTGAATCAGATGGCTCATTCATCAGAAAGCCCACTGATATTGCCAACTACTTTAATTACTTTTTCATTGGCAAGATAAGCAAACTTAGGGATGACAAGCCAGCAACAAATGCTGACACTACACATCCAAGTATATCGGACCAAATGATGTGTAATGCTCGTCGTAGGTGGAAGAAGAGGAGGACCAATGTGCATCGTGGTAAGTGTTCATATTTTTAATAACGTAATGAACACTGAACAAAACAAAATAAAACGAGAAACGAACAGTCCTGTATGGTGCTGAAAAAACACTGAACAGAAAATAATCACCCACACCACACAGGTGGGAAAAGGCTACCTAAGTATGATTCTCAATCAGAGACAACTAATGAAACCTGCCTCTGATTGAGAACCATACCAGGCCAAACACAAAAACACCACATAGAAAAAAGGAACATACAGTGCCTTGCGAAAGTATTCGGCCCCCTTGAACTTTGTGACCTTTTGCCACATTTCAGGCTTCAAACATAAAGATATAAAACTGTATTTTTTTGTGAAGAATCAACAACAAGTGGGACACAATCATGAAGTGAAACAACATTTATTGGATATTTCAAACATTTTTAACAAATCAAAAACTGAAAAATTGGGCGTGCAAAATTATTCAGCCCCCTTAAGTTAATACTTTGTAGCGCCACCTTTTGCTGCGATTACAGCTGTAAGTCGCTTGGGGTATGTCTCTATCAGTTTTGCACATCGAGAGACTGACATTTTTTCCCATTCCTCCTTGCAAAACAGTTCGAGCCCAGTGAGGTTGGATGGAGAGCATTTGTGAACAGCAGTTTTCAGTTCTTTCCACAGATTCTCGATTGGATTCAGGTCTGGACTTTGACTTGGCCATTCTAACACCTGGATATGTTTATTTTTGAACCATTCCATTGTAGATTTTGCTTTATGTTTTGGATCATTGTCATGTTGGAAGACAAATTCAGTTCCATCCATCATACCATCAATTTTAACCATCTTCCCTGTCCCTGCTGAAGAAAAGCAGGCCCAAACCATGATGCTGCCACCACCATGTTTGACAGTGGGGATGGTGTGGTCAGGGTGATGAGCTGTGTTGCTTTTACGCCAAACATAACGTTTCGCATTGTTGCCAAAAAGTTCAATTTTGGTTTCATCTGACCAGAGCACCTTCTTCCACATGTTTGGTGTGTCTCCCAGGTGGCTTGTGGCAAACTTTAAACAACACTTTTTATGGATATCTTTAAGAAATGGCTTTCTTCTTGCCACTCTTCCATAAAGGCCAGATTTGTGCAATATACGACTGATTGTTCTCCTATGGACAGAGTCTCCCACCTCAGCTGTAGATCTCTGCAGTTCATCCAGAGTGATCATGGGCCTCTTGGCTGCATCTCTGATCAGTCTTCTCCTTGTATGAGCTGAAAGTTTAGAGGGACGGCCAGGTCTTGGTAGATTTGCAGTGGTCTGATACTCCTTCCATTTCAATATTATCGCTTGCACAGTGCTCCTTGGGATGTTTAAAGCTTGGGAAATCTTTTTGTATCCAAATCCGGCTTTAAACTTCTTCACAACAGTATCTCGGACCTGCCTGGTGTGTTCCTTGTTCTTCATGATGCTCTCTGCGCTTTTAACGGACCTCTGAGACTATCACAGTGCAGGTGCATTTATACGGAGACTTGATTACACACAGGTGGATTGTATTTATCATCATTAGTCATTTAGGTCACCATTGGATCATTCAGAGATCTTCACTGAACTTCTGGAGAGAGTTTGCTGCACTGAAAGTAAAGGGGCTGAATAATTTTGCACGCCCAATTTTTCAGTTTTTGATTTGTTAAAAAGGTTTGAAATATCCAATAAATGTCGTTCCACTTCATGATTGTGTCCCACTTGTTGTTGATTCTTCACAAAAAAATACAGTTTTATATCTTTATGTTTGAAGCCTGAAATGTGGCAAAAGGTCACAAAGTTCAAGGGGGCCGAATACTTTCGCAAGGCACTGTAGACAACCCACCCAACTCACGCCCTGACCATACTAATACAAAGACATAACAGAAGAACTAAGGTCAGAACGTGACATTATGGAAGACAAGAATTGTACTTTTGAATTCCGTAAAGTCAGTGTAGAAGAGGTGAAAGAAATATTGTTGTCTATCAACAATGACAAACCACAGGGTTCTGACAATCTGGATGGAAAATTACTGAGGATAATAGCAGACGATATTGCCACTCCTATTTGCCACATCTTCAATTTAAGCCTACTAGAAAGTGTTGCCCTGACGCCAGGAGGGAAGCTAAAGTCCTTCCGCTACCCAAGAATAGTAAACCCACCTTTACTGGTTCAAATAACCGACCAATAAGCCTGTTACCAAACCTTAGTAAGGTGTGTTTGAACAGATACAAAGCTATTTCACAGTAAACAAATTGACAACAGACTTTTTAAATTTTTAAATTTTTTACATTTCACCTTTATTTAACCAGGTAGGCTAGTTGAGAACAAGTTCTCATTTGCAACTGCGACCTGACCAAGATAAAGCGTAGCAATTCGACACATACAAAAACACAGAGTTACACATGGAATAAACAAAACATACAGTCAATAATACAGTAGAACAAAAGAAAACAAAAAGTCTATATACAGTGAGTGCAAATGAGGTAAGATAAGGGAGTTAAGGCAATAAATAGGCCATTGTGGCGAAGTAATTACAATATAGCAAATTAAACACTGGAATGGTAGATGTGCAGAAGATGAATGTGCAAGTAGAGATACTGCGGTGCAAAGGAGCAAGATAAATAAATAAATACAGTATGGGGATGAGGTAGGTAGATAGATGGGCTGTTTACAGATGGGCTATGTACAGGTGCAATGATCTGTGAGCTGCTCTAGCAGCTGGTGCTTAAAGCTAGGACATATGTGTCTCCAGCTTCAGAGATTTCGTACGGTCTGGAGGTTAGTTAACACGGTGTCCAACGAGGGGCCAGAAGTATACAGAATGGTGGCATCTGCGTAGAGGTGTACCAGAGAATCACCAGCAGCAAGAGCAACATCATTGATGTATACAGAGAAGAGAGTCGGCCCGAGAATTGAACCCTGTGGCACCCCCATAGAGACTGCCAGAGGTCCGGACAACAGGCCCTCTGATTTGACACACTGAACTCTATCAGAGAAGTAGTTGGTAAACCAGGCGAGGCAATCATTTGAGAAACCAAGGCTGTCGAGTCTGCCAATAAGAATGTGGGGATTGACAGAGTCGAAAGTCTTGGCCAGGTTGATGAATACGGCTGCACAGTAATGTCTCTTATCGATGGCAGTTATGATGTCGTTTAGGACCTTGAGGCTGAAACCAGATTGCATAGCGGAGATGGTACGGTGGGATTTGAAATAGTCGGTAATCTGTTTGTTAACTTGGCTTTCGAAGACCTTAGAAAGACAGGGTAGGATAGATATACGTCTGTAGCAGTTTTGGTCTAGTGTGTCACCCCCTTTGAAGAGGGGGATGACCGCGGCAGCTTTCCAATCTTTGGGAATCTCAGACGATACGAAAGAGAGGTTGAATAGGCTAGTAATAGGGGTTGCAACAATTTCGGCAGATCATTTTAGAGAGAGGGTCCAGATCGTCTAGCCCGGCTGATTTGAAGGGGTCCAGATTTTGCAGCTCTTTCAGAACATCAGCTATCTGGATTTGGGTGAAGGAGAAATGGTGGGGGCTTTGCGGGTTGCTGTGGAGGGTGCCGGGCAGTTGACCGGGGTTGGGGTAGCCAGGTGGAAAGCATGGCCAGCCGTAGAGAAATGCTTATTGAAATTCTCAATTATAGTGGATTTATCGGTGGTGACAGTGTTTCCTAGCCTCAGAGCAGTGGGCAGCTGGGAGGAGGTGCTCTTATTCTCCATGGACTTTCAGCACGCTTATGGGGAAGGACACTCAACAAGCACAGCATATCACAAATGACTGATGATTGGCTGAGAGAAATTGATGAAAAAATGATTGTGGGGACTGTCTTGTTAGATCTCAGTGCAGCTTTTGACATTATGGATCATAGTCTGCTGCTGGAAAAACGTATGTGTTATGGCTTTACACACCCTGCTGTAATGTGGATAGAGAGTTACTTGTCTAACAGAACACAGAGGGTGTTATTTAAATGAAGTCTCTCAAACATAATCCAGGTAGAATCAGGAATTCCCCGGGGCAGCTGTTTAGACCCCTTGCTCTTTTCAATCTTTTCTAACGACATGTCACTGACTTTGAGTAAAGCCATAGTGTCTATGTATGCGGATAACTCAACACTATAAACGTCAGCTACTACAGCGACTGAAATAACTGCAATGCTTAACAAAGAGTTTCAGTTAGTTTCAGAGTGGGCGCCAAGTAATAAGTTAGCCCTAAATATTTCTAAAACTAAAAGCATTGTATTTGGAACAAATCATTCACTAAACCCTAAACCTCAACTAAATCCTGTGATAAATAATGTGAAATTTGAGCAACTTGGTCAAAACATGGTCAAAACATATTGATACAACTGTAGCTAAGATGGGGAAAGGTATGTCCATAAGGAAGTGTTGCTCTGCCTTCTTAACAGCACTATCAACAAGGCAGGTCCTACAGGCCCTAGTTTTGTTGCACCTTGACTACTGTTCAGTTGTGTGGTCAGGTGCCACAAAAAATGACGAGGACAATTGCAATTGATTCAGAACAGGGCAGTACGGCTGGCTTTTGGATGTACATAGAGAGCTAATATTAAAAATATGCATGTCAATCTCTTCTGGCTCAAAGTGGAGGAGAGATTGTTCGAATACCCATACTAACATACTGTATGCTACATACTTAATGAGTATATACTACATACTATATACTATTAGTTCATTTGAGTATACTGTAAACGAACGGTATCCTTTCAATTGAGCATACTAGCGCTACGCCTGTCTACCGGAAGGTTATGCTGTTGCTATGCAACCTCTTGCTAGCTTGTTAGCATAAAAAAATACTAGCTAGACATTTTACGACTTCGGGTGTGGTCGTAAATTTAATATGGAGTGCCAGAGTGCGCCCTGGTCATTCATAAATTCAGAGCTTGTCAGATTGTCTGTTCGTAAAGCATTCAGAGTGCACACTGGATGCTCTGGCTGAGGAGTAGTGTTGATCTGAGCATTCCGACCATCGCAACGGCAGTCAAGTACACAAGGTAACTGGCTAGCTACTTCCAGACACAAGTGAGAGAATACCTCACTCTGACCATTTTACTCGCCCTAGCAGAGCTGGTTAGGCTGTTTTCATGTTATCCAGAGCGTTGGTGAATAACTGTGCTGCTGGCAACAATTGAATTATGCTTTTTTGTTGATGTTTACTGACACCGGCCATATTCAACAAGTGTTGAGCGTTTGTAAATTCCTCAGTTATTCTGCACTCTGGCACACTAGCTAACATGCAGGTAACGTAAACTCACGTAAACTCATATATCGCCTTGGTCCGTACAATTGCCCTTATTTTAGCGCCCCAAAAACGTAATACTTCCAGATCAACTGTAATGTCAATACCATTGTAAAGCACAATTTCTCCCCTTTCCAACAGAATCAATTACATGATCTAAACGCTGCCAATTTCTGCATAATTCAAGCAGGCGATGAGCCCCGTCGGGTCTTTTTAAAAATGGCGGGTGGTGAAGCGAAACTAATGCGTGATAGTGAGAAGGAGAGATGTTGTGTGGGATAATAGCTTTTTTTCACTCGATCTGTCCAACTTATCACCTTATCGACTCTAATCACCTCTAAAATGTAAATAAAACACTATAAAGAGTTTATATAATGTGTCATTACATACCTATTTGAAGGTTTGTGTCGAATTTGAATTGGGGTTTTAGGGCGGTGCTAAAGTGATCTTAGAAGTAAACAGCGGCTTTGAGAATGATGATCACATGCAATGATGACGCAAAAAATGACTAGGTTTCCCCCTTATCCCCGTCACTGTACATTTCTTGTTTTTAAAGGATGATAGAAGTGCTACACCTGGTGGAGAGAGATTGTAAGACAGAAATAGTTGCTTTATGCGTGCTGTACGTTACGACATGACACGCCACTATGTAACGGATGGTCCGTTTTTTCAACTTTTCTCCAATACTATACAGCCATTACAATGTCGATCAACGCTTGAATAGAAACCTAGTTCACACCCCCGATTTTGACGTCAACACAGTCGCTACAGTCCCATTAGTTTTCTTTGTAGCCTTGTTTGAATGTTGCGGTTGCGCACATTTGTACGGAATGGGGTGAGTTTACATTACCTACTGCTGTAAGGATATGCTATGTGGTTTGTAAAGATAGTGTAGCCAACAAATTGTCAGCCAACATAACATGTAGCGTAACTTACTTGAAAAGTCATTACTTTATTACATTGCTCAACATTTTCTTAATATTTGTCACAATTAGTTAAAGCAATGAATTTCTATCCCCTCTCGTGGGACTTTGGCTGCATATTTTCCGCCATTTTCTACAGATCTGAAAAGTTGTGAAGCCACGACCATTTTCTAAAGTATTGCATTATGGGCCCTAAAAGCACGGTGTCCACTGCTTGTATCCTTTGTATTTTGTCGAATGATGTATGACATCCGGAAACTTTTGGCATACTAACTGCATCCATACTATGACCAAGAAGCATACTGCATACTTAATTTAAGTCACAAATAGTGTGGTTAGTGCGGTTAGTATGAGTATTTAAACACAGCTATTGACTTCATCACTACTTATGAGAGGTATTGACATGTTGAATGCACCGAGCTGTTTGTTTGAACTACTGGCACACAGCTTGGACATCCATGCATACCCCACAAGACATTGTCACAAGAGGTCTCTTCACAGTTCCCAAGTCCAGAACAGACTATGGGAGGCGCCCAGTAATACATAGAGCCATGACTACATGGAACTTTATTCCACATCAAGTAACTGATGCATGCAGTAAAAATAGTTTGAAAACCACCCATAAAAATCAACTTATGGAACAGCGGGGACTGTGAAGCAACACAAACATAGGCACAGACACATGCATACACACACACACAATAACATACGCACAATACACACACATACACATGGATTTAGTAGTGTAGATATGTGGTAGTGGTGGAGTAGGGGCCTGAGGGAACACAGTGTGTTGTAGATATGTGGTAGTGGTGGAGTAGGGGCCTGAGGGAACACAGTGTGTTGTAGATATGTGGTAGTGGTGGAGTAGGGGCCTGAGGGAACACAGTGTGTTATAGATATGTGGTAGTGGTGGAGTAGGGGCCTGAGGACACACAGTGTGTTGTAGATATGTGGTAGTGGTGGACTAGGGGCCTGAGGACACACAGTGTGTTGTAGATATGTGGTAGTGGTGGAGTAGGGGCCTGAGGGAACACAGTGTGTTATAGATATGTGGTAGTGGTGGAGTAGGGGCCTGAGGGAACACAGTGTGTTATAGATATGTGGTAGTGGTGGAGTAGGGGCCTGAGGACACACAGTGTGTTGTAGATATGTGGTAGTGGTGGAGTAGGGGCCTGAGGGAACACAGTGTGTTATAGATATGTGGTAGTGGTGGAGTAGGGGCCTGAGGGAACACAGTGTGTTGTAGATATGTGGTAGTGGTGGAGTAGGGGCCTGAGGGAACACAGTGTGTTATAGATATGTGGTAGTGGTGGAGTAGGGGCCTGAGGGAACACAGTGTGTTGTAGATATGTGGTAGTGGTGGAGTAGGGGCCTGAGGACACACAGTGTGTTGTAGATATGTGGTAGTGGTGGAGTAGGGGCCTGAGGGAACACAGTGTGTTGTAGATATGTGGTAGTGGTGGAGTAGGGGCCTGAGGGAACACAGTGTGTTATAGATATGTGGTAGTGGTGGAGCAGGGGCCTGAGGGAACACAGTGTGTTGTAGATATGTGGTAGTGGTGGAGTAGGGGCCTGAGGGAACACAGTGTGTTGTAGATATGTGGTAGTGGTGGAGTAGGGGCCTGAGGGAACACAGTGTGTTGTAGATATGTGGTAGTGGTGGAGTAGGGGCCTGAGGGAACACAGTGTGTTATAGATATGTGGTAGTGGTGGAGTAGGGGCCTGAGGGAACACAGTGTGTTGTAGATATGTGGTAGTGGTGGAGTAGGGGCCTGAGGGAACACAGTGTGTTATAGATATGTGGTAGTGGTGGAGTAGGGGCCTGAGGGAACACAGTGTGTTGTGAAATCTGTGAACGTATTGTCATGTTTTTAAAATTGCTACCTTTAACTACCTTCATTTTGCTGGACCCCAGGAAGAGTATGGGGATCAATAATGGGGATCCATAATAAATACAAATACAAATACTCACGTTCTGGCAACAGTTGTTTTACAGTTGTTTTACAGTTGTTTTACAGTTGTTTTACAGTTGTTTTATAAAATGTTTCTTTAAACATCCTGTGTTGAGTGCTTAGTCTTTTACCAGTGATATGTTCTAGGAACTGAGATGTCTACCTTTGGTATGGTGATATTTTTGTGAGAAATTACAAACATTGATAAAGTATTTATAAATAGCCCTAATTTTAGATTGGGGACTGCAAATGCACTTGACTAATGATTAGTAAATGGTGTATAAGGACCTATATTAAACATCTAATGAATTATCTTATGAATCATTAATACATAATTTAAAGTTGTTTATAAATGTGTGAATTACAAGCTTACAACGTTTACAAATGTATGATTAATGTTTAATAAATGTTTGTAAATGCCTTTTAAATGGTTTATTACTGAACATTATTGTAAAGTGTTACCCACCCAGGATAAACAATGACCAGAGCAGAGGAAAGTGTGAAAAAGCATGTCAACGTTAGCTTCAAAAGAGAGTTTGGCTGTCTCTCTCTTTCTCAATCTCTCTTTCTCTATGCCCCCTTTCCCTCTCTGACTTTCTCTTGATAGCTTTCTCTCCTCCCCCCTCTCGTGCTCTCTCTCTCTCTCTCTCTCTCTCTCTCTCTCTCTCTTCTCTCTTCTCTCTCTCTCTCTCTCTCTCTCTCTCTCTCTCTCTCTCTCTCTCAATTAAATTCAAACATATGTTAACATTGTCAAAGCAAGTGAAGTAGATAATATACAAATGTGAAATAAACAATAAAATTAACAGTAAATATTACACTCACAGAAGTTCCAAAGAATAATGACATTACAAATGTCATATTAAGTATATATGCAGTTTTGTAACGATTTGCAAATGGTTAAATGACAATAAGGAAAATAAATAAACATAAATGTGGTTTGTGTTTACAATGGTGTTTGTTCTTCACTGGTGGCAACAGGTCACAAATCTGGCTGCTGTGATAGCACACTGTGGTATTTCACCCAGTAGATATGGGAGTTTATCAAAATCCGGTTTGTTTTCAAATTCTTTGTGGATCTTTGTCATCTGAGGGAAATACAGTGCCTTGCGAAAGTATTCGGCCCCCTTGAACTTTGCGACCTTTTGCCACATTTCAGGCTTCAAACATAAAGATATAAAACTGTATTTTTTTGTGAAGAATCAACAACAAGTGGGACACAATCATGAAGTGGAACGACATTTATTGGATATTTCAAACTTTTTTAACAAATCAAAAACTGAAAAATTGGGCGTGCAAAATTATTACCAAAAAGCTGTGTCTCAATATATTTCATTTGTGATTTTCATGAATAGGAATATTTTCTAGGAATATTTATGTCCGTTGCGTTATGCTAATTAGTGTCAGGCGATGATTTTGATAATTTGCGGGTATCTGCATGCATTATTTGGTGCATTATTTGATGTTTTGCATTGTACACCGAGGATATTTTTGGAGAATTCTGCATGTGGAGTCTCAATTTGGTGTTTGAATTCTTGGTTGGTGAGCAGACCCCAGACCTCACAACCTTAAAGTGCAATGGTCCTATAACTGATTCAAGTATTTTTAGCCAGATCCTCTCTCTCTCTCTCTCTCTCTCTCTCTCTCTCTCTCTCTCTCTCTCTCTGTCTGTCTCTCTGTCTCTGTTAACCAGATTGAATTTGGCAGTGTCTCTCCTCCAGTCTCTAACACATTCCTACCATCTGTTGGAACTGGCTGGCAGGCAGGGAGGAGGAGGAAGCAGTGGTATTTCCAAGCTTTCTATAAATAGCTCATATGCCACAGTCAGTCATTCAGTCGGCCAGTCAGTCGGTCAGTCACTAACCTCGATCACTCCACACAATGGAACTATTCAGATGCCCCAAGACAAAGATCTAGGATCAGTTTCTGATCAGCGTCTAGAGGCAACTTCAACTCCCCAATCCCCCATCCATTCAGCTCGACAAGACAGCATGTGATGATGTGACTTGGACCTGACTAAGGTTTACAGTTTTTTACTATTGGCTTACAAGTGGTACTTGAGGCACACTCAGTGAAACCATTAACTCATGTACCTAATCTTCAGACCTAATCTGCAAAACTGCAAGAACATTATCTGCTTTACACTCAGTTTGTAATTGTAAAACACACTTTTTGCAAAACACTAAACACAGTTCTCTACATTATACACATCATCGAAAACGAACAAGTCTTGTGTTTCGTTTGGAAAACACTGCCATTCAAAATGCCACACTCATTTACAGATTACCTACAACCAGTGCTCACGTGTGAAAACACAATTTCTTCACTTAGAAATCAGAGATAGAGCACTATAAATAGGCTTCAGGTTGGCTTTCTTGTTTTGGACAAAAATGGAAGCCAATTTTGGAGAGAGAGTTAGAGGAAGAGGAGTGAGAGTAAGAAAGGGACAAGGATGAGGACAAGGAGGAGGATGAAGAGGACAAGGATGAGTACAAGGACGAGGAGGATGAGGGGGAGGGGAAAGAGGATGAGGACGAGGAGTGGGACAAGGAAGCGGAGGAAGGAGAACAATTACAAATGAGATCCGGGCCATTTGGTCAACCATGGTTAGAGTTTCAGGGAGGCTGGCCAGCCTAACTTGATCCGCTACACTGCAGAAAGTGTCATCTGGACATTTTCGAAATGAGAACAGGTAAGTAAACCTACCCTCTATACCATGCTACTGTACATACAGCACAACAGTCAAATGTAATTTCATACTGAAAGAAATCTTGCACCCGAACCATTCACATCATGTTTTTGCAGAACTGCTAGACGACCCTTCAATGGAGGAAGAAACCATCTGTTCACAGCAGAGCAGGAACAACACATAGTGAATATGGTCATTTCAAACAACAGCATATGTTTATGACAACTGCAACACCACATCATCACTGACAACACAACATTCAGTAACATAAATAGGGTGAGTTTATCGCACTTGGCCGTCTCCTGAAACGCCATCAGATTCGTATGAAGCAGCTCTACAGAGTACCATTTGAGCAAAATTCTGACAGTGAAACAACTGC
This sequence comes from Oncorhynchus tshawytscha, assembly GCF_018296145.1. Lineage (NCBI taxonomy): Eukaryota > Metazoa > Chordata > Actinopteri > Salmoniformes > Salmonidae > Oncorhynchus > Oncorhynchus tshawytscha. The sequence goes on along the minus strand of NC_056429.1, from coordinate 74,429,222 downwards.
GCTATGAATAGGTACAAGTAAGCTATACTATCCTGTCATTGGTACTGTATTCCAGTGTATTGTTCTACATATTGACTGCTCTATGTCTTCGTACTGTCATACAATAATGTTTTGTCTTGTCTGTTTCAGAGAGTTATGGAACTAGATGCTGCTGCAGAGGATCATGATTTCGTCTACATTGATGAGGTCGACTTTAACCTTGTGTAATGTGGTGTGTGCTGGTGGCAGGGAAGTCAGGCGCAGGAGAATCAACTTGGTAAAAACGGAGCTGTTTCATAAACATCAAAACCTCCAAAAACAAAAGTATACAAAATAACAAATAGAAGGTGCAAAACCCGTCGCCCACCAGAATATACAATAAACACCGACATACAACAAACAATCACCGACCAGGACATGAGGGGAAACAGAGGGTTAAATACACAACATGTAATTGATGGGATTGGAACCAGGTGTGTAGGAAGACAACACACAACCAATGGAAAATGAAAACCTCATAGGACACTGCATTATCGTCAATGTCCCTGGACAGCGTGGTGACAACATCAGAATGTGTGCAGCCATTAGTCAGAATGGTGTCCTTCATCGCTTGTGATGTTGATGAGGTACTGTGGCCAGACCCAAAATGGAGACAGGATGCACCCTAATTGTTTTTTTTCTTTATAGTAACAAGCCTGTTTGTTTATCTTCTACTGTATTTGTTTTGTCTGTTACTGTTCATCCCGAAATCTGGATGAAAATACAAAATACTATGTTTTGAGAAAGAAATACATTACATTTTTCCCCCTTTGCATTTCTGTTTATAGTGTAAATATACACTGAATATGCATACAAGCTGTACATATTTTTGCATATACATGTACGTGTGAGTGCTGTGACAAACTGCTGTGGACTCCACTGCACACGGAACATTTAAAAGACACAAGATTGTAGTGTTTTACATTTGTCACATCTGTGTGTATTTGGCATGTATAAGAGCTAATCATTTGATGTTTTGTGTGTAGTGTTGATGCAAAAACACAATTTTGAGAAGAGTAAAAATAGTTTTGAATGAAGTGTTTGGTTTTGCAAGAGATGTGTGACGTTTTGCATGTTGTGTGTGTTTTGGGGTTTTGTGTGTAGAGTCTAGAGAAAAGGAGTCATAGTTTCAGAAATCATGTGTAAGCAATTGTCAAAAACAGTAATATGAAGTCATACTTTGACTAACTGGTAAACGTTGGATTAGACTGTGGATCCACAGGCTTATTTTTTCAGAGGAACCCACAACCCAGTCTCTTTTCTATTACTCTCTCTTCTACTCTACTCCTCCATTCTCTCTCTTTCTACCTCTCACACTCTGTCTATCATACACATGTCCACAGTGGTGGAAAAAGTACCAAATTGTCATATTTGAGTAAAAGTACAGATACCTTAATAGAAAATGACTCAAGTAAAAGTGAAAGTCACCCAGTAAAATACTACTTGAGTAAAAGTCTAAAAGTATTTGGTTTTAAATGTACTTAAGTATCAAAAGTAAATGTAATTGCTAAAATATACTTAAGTATCAAAACTCTAAGTAAAAGTATCATTCATTTCAAATTCCTTATTTAAGCAAACCGGATGGAACAATTTTCTTGTTTTATTTTATTTACGGATCGCCAGGGGCACACTCCAACACTGAGACATAATTTACAAACAAAGCATGTGTGTTTAGTGAGTCCTCCAGATCAGAGGCTGTAGGTGTGACCAGGGTTGTTCTCTTGATAAGTTCATGAATTGGACAATTTTCCTGTCCTGCTAAGCATTCGAAATGTAATGACTACTTTTGGGTGTCAGGGAAAATGTATGGATTAAAAAGTACATTCTTTACTTTCGGGAATGTAGTAAAGTAAAAGTAAAAGTTGTAAAAAAATATCAATAGTAAAGTAAAATACAAAAAACTACTTAAATAGTACCTTAAAGTATTTTTACTTAAAAACAAATACTTTACACCACTGCATGTACATTAACTTCCCCCCTCTCTCTCTCTCTCTCTCATCCCTGGGGGGTTAGGACTAAATTATGCACATTCACTAATTAATGATTCCAATTGTCAAAGCTATTTGGATGAAGTTGCTCCCAGAGTTTTGTTTTCCCCTCCACTTGTTAAGGTTAGTATTCAAGGAGGGGAAGCTGATTCTAGATATGTGCCTAACAGCAAATTTAAGTCATTATTGAACATCATGTCCTAGCAGTAAGAGACACTGCATTGAGTACATGCAGTCCTCTTTTGCCCTGGCAGCTGTGGTTGCGAAGTGGTCTTTCTAAAGATGCTGTACTGCCACCCAGAGGCAGGCATTGAAAAGTGACACAAAGTGTACACTTGTTCAGTACTCCTCACAAATGTAGAAGTATTGGATTGGTGTTTAAAATGTTGCATTTATTTATTGAACATCAAAATATACAATCTACTTGCAGTGAAGCCGCTTAACATCCACATCACATCCAGTCATCCAACAGACTCCCATCCAGAGCAACCCACAGAAGCAACCAGGGTCAACGTCCCGCTCAAGGGCACATCAACTGATCCTCCACAAGGCCAAAAATGGGGACCCAAATCAGCAACCCACAAGCTACCGGCCCAAGCGCCCAACCACTAGGCCACCAGTCCCCCAAGAACCCTCCACAGCCCCCGAGAGCCACCCCTCAACCATCCGAGACCCCCTCGCCCCCCAAATGAAAACAGAACAAACAACAATGCAAAAAACTAAAGACATCAAGGACAACAAAAATCACAACAGCAAGGCCAATGAATACGCTTGAGTGCATGCATGACACTACTTACATGTGTTCATGTGTGTGTGTGTGTCCGTGCATGTGCTCGCATCTGAATGCGAGTGTGTGTACATGCATGTGCACACACACAGAAACACCTGCACGGCATCAGCCCCAGGCAGACAGGCACCAGATGCAACAACCCTGCCCTCAGCGTCTCACAAACTCCACTCCCACTTGTCTCCAATTCCACATCCCAACCCCCAGCTTCCCTCTGCCCATCCCACCTTTCTCTGCTGACCACCCTCTTCAGATTTCTATGCGCAATATATCTTTCAACTATGCTGTGATGTTGAACATACAATTTGAGTCTATGTAATCGAATAGAATCCACAGATTACTAGTTGAAGTTAAATACTTTTACTAAGATAATTAGTATATTAGTAATTGACTGACTAGGTCTTTGGGTATTGGATTGGTGTTAGCATGGGCTAAAGGGAGTTTCCATATACCAAAAATGTCCCTTCAAAAGCATGAAAGAAAGTGAACAAGTGCAAATGCACATCAGAAGAAAGGAGAGGTAAATGAAACGCATCCACAGGAAGCAACCGCATCTCAAGATTCAAATGCAAATCCACAAGATGGCATCAGAGCTTTCAAGAAGGCAAATCCCTTATAGGCCTACATTGATTTATTCTAAGGACAGCTGCGCTGTGAAGGAGGATAGAGCACTTGAGAAACAAGATAACCGTTGAAAGGCAACAGCAAGGTTGTGCTGGGAGGATTTTTTTATTGATTAATCAGTTTACTCCACTTGTAAATGTGTCCTTATACGTGTTGAACTTGGCCTTCTGTGGTTGTTTAAACCAAGGTTGGTTTAAGAGAAAGTTACGGCTCACAGCCAGTGGATAAAGTAGTGTATTAAAGCTTCAGTATAATGACCTAAATGACTATTCCAAGGTCTGATTAGTTTATTTAATTATAAAGACGACCTTGGTTTTTCTATGTCTACCTATGGTTGACTTTGGAGTGTGGATGGCTGAAGATAGGGCTTTGTGGACTACGTTAAAGTATCAAGATGTCCCTAGTCTTTCTCTCTCTCTCTCTCTCTCTCTCTCTCTCTCTCTCTCTCTCTCTCTCTCTCTCTCTCTCTCTCTCTCTCTCTCTGTCTCTCTCTCTTTCTCTCTCTCTCTCTCTCTCTCTCTCTCTCTCTCTCTCTCTCTCTTTCTCTCTCTCTCTTTCTCTCTCTCTCTGTCTCTCTCTCTATTTCTCTCTCTCTCTCTCTCTCTGTCTCTCTCTCTCTCTCTCTCTGTCTCTTCTCTCTCTCTCTCTCGTCTCTCTCTCTCTCTGTCTCTCTCTCTCTCTCTCTCTCGCTCTCTCTCTCTTTCTCTCTCTCACTCTCTCTCTCTCTCTCTCTCTCTCTTTCTCTAATGAGGTCAAATACTTTGATGGCAAATATGTTTTTTGGTGCTCGTTTAACAACTTTCTCTGAAACCTTAAGAATAGTCCGAATTGTTGTTTTTGAAAGCTGTAGAGCTATAGGGACAGCCATGTGCTTTGGCTTATAGCAAGTCCGTAATTCGTCAAATGATTTGATTAATGTTTTTTTCATGTCTTATAGCTGCAATAAGTAACTTTTTGGGCGACCCCAAAAAGTTGTAGATCTGTCATTCTTAATGAAAGCAAGTCTAAGAAGCGGTATATTTGTTCTATGTGCTCTATTTGTATGCCTCCCAATCTTAAGTCTTTTACTTTCGATCACCTTCAAACAGCTGAAAATACAACATTTTTGTTTTATGGAAAATATATTCCACAGTGGTTTAGATGGTACAATGATTCACTACAATATACTTGCTTATTTTGTCACATAAACTGAAATTAAGCAAACTATTAGAATTTTAGCAACCAGAAAATGGCGGAGTGATTTCTGAATAGTGCATCTTTAATGACAAATAACTTAAACAGTATGTTACTACATCAAATAGGGTTTTGTTATTGTGGAGAAAGGAGGAGTGAAGAGAGGAGAGGAGAGAAAATAATAAGTGGTGAGGGGAGGGAAGGGTAGGAGAGAAGAGGAGATACATGGACTGTGGAGAGAAGAAGGGAGGCAAGAGAGATGGGAGAGCAGATAAGAGATATGGATAATAGGAGATACCAACACAGAGAGGAGAGAAGAGAGGAGACAGACAATGAACAGAGAAAAAGAGAGGAGCAGAGAGAGGAGAGGAGGGAGGGAAAGGAGAGAGGAAGGAGAGTATATGAGTAAAGTTATCTGTGTGTGTTGTATGATTGACATTAGAAGCTGGGTGAAGGCTTAATCTGTGATCTGAAAGGAGTGTGTCCCTATTGCATTGTAATTACAACAGAGCACTGTAATTAGTGCTTATAATAATCACACACACACTCCACCTCTGAGCTTTACTCAAGGTCTTCAGAGGTAGTGAAAACACAACACTGCGGCAGATTACTCATTGTTATTCCTTCCTCTGTGTCATTGTATGCCTTTGTTCTTATGTTCACTGACTGCTGTACGGTTCAGCCCCTCTGTCTGTGTGTGTGTGTCTGTGTATTGTGTGTCTGTGTGTGTCTCTATCTGTATGTGTGTGTGTGTGTGTGTGTGTGTTTCTACTCCGAGGTGTATGGGAATCATCAAACAGTGACAAGTCACTTGTTGATTGTATTTGCAGGTGTGCAGGTGCCACCAGGAACATTTGTGGTAAGAATGGGTTGCTGAACCTGGCTGAGGTTGTGAACTAAACTGTTTGGTACTGTATGTACTACTTACGATTTGCTCAACCATCTAAAACAAATTGTTAATGCAATTCAAACTGAAAAAAAAAACATGAGCAACAAACACGGCACCCTGTAACATCCATTCATACAAACAGTAATAGCATGATGACTTATACGGTGTGAGTGTGTGTGTGTGTGTGTGTGTGTGTGTGTGTGTGTGTGTGTGTGTGTGTGTGTGCCGTACGTCTGTATGTATGTTAATAGAAATGTGTGTGTGTGGTAAAGTCAGAGTAATACCAGCATGCAATGATCAAATGAGTAAACTGGGTCTGATTCCTGTGTAATGTGTGGCAGTGAGCTGTAACTAACAGGGAACGCCATATCTAATTAAACTAGAACACGGACCACCTAACTAGGCCAAACTACTGTATACCACAGACAGCTGGAATCATGGCCAAGACAGACAGATATGAAAACACATGCAGGCAAACACAGACATGGACATATGAACGCACACAGGAAAACACAGACATGGACATATGAACGCACACAGGAAAACACAGACACGGACATATGAACGCACACAGGCAAACACAGACACGGACATATGAACGCACACAGGCAAACACAGACACGGACATATGAACGCACACAGGAAAACACAGACACGGACATATGAACGCACACAGGCAAACACAGACACGGACATATGAACGCACACAGGCAAACACAGACACGGACATATGAACGCACACAGGAAAACACAGACACGGACATATGAACGCACACAGGAAAACACAGACACGGACATATGAACTCACACAGGAAAACACAGACACGGACATATGAACACACACAGGAAAACACAGACACGGACATATGAACGCACACAGGAAAACACAGACACGGACATATGAACGCACACAGGCAACACAGACACGGACATATGAACGCACACAGGAAAACACAGACACGGACAAATGAACGCACACAGGAAAACACAGACACGGACATATGAACGCACACAGGCAAACACAGACACGGACATATGAACGCACACAGGAAAACACAGACACAGACATATGAACGCACACAGGCAAACACAGACACGGACATATGAACGCACACAGGCAAACACAGACACGGACATATGAACGCACACAGGCAAACACAGACACGGACATATGAACGCACACAGGAAAACACAGACACGGACATATGAACGCACACAGGCAAACACAGACACGGACATATGAACACACAAGCAAACACAGACACGGACATATGAACGCACACAGGCAAACACAGACACGGACATATGAACGCACACAGGCAAACACAGACACGGACATATGAACGCACACAGGAAAACACAGACACGGACATATGAATGCACACAGGCAAACACAGACACGGACATATGAACGCACACAGGCAAACACAGACACGGACATATGAACGCACACAGGAAAACACAGACACGGACATATGAACGCACACAGGAAAACACAGACACGGACATATGAACGCACACAGGAAAACACAGACACAGACATATGAACGCACACAGGCAAACACAGACACGGACATATGAACGCACACAGGCAAACACAGACACGGACATATGAACGCACACAGGAAAACACAGACACGGACATATGAACGCACACAGGCAAACACAGACACGGACATATGAACGCACACAGGCAAACACAGACACGGACATATGAACGCACACAGGCAAACACAGACACGGACATATGAACGCACACAGGAAAACACAGACACGGACATATGAACGCACACAGGCAAACACAGACACGGACATATGAACGCACACAGGCAAACACAGACACGGACATATGAACGCACACAGGAAAACACAGACACGGACATATGAACGCACACAGGAAAACACAGACACGGACATATGAACGCACACAGGCAACACAGACACGGACATATGAACGCACACAGGAAAACACAGACACGGACAAATGAACGCACACAGGAAAACACAGACACGGACATATGAACGCACACAGGCAAACACAGACACGGACATATGAACGCACACAGGAAAACACAGACACGGACATATGAACGCACACAGGCAAACACAGACACGGACATATGAACGCACACAGGAAAACACAGACACGGACATATGAACGCACACAGGCAAACACAGACACGGACATATGAACGCACACAGGCAAACACAGACACGGACATATGAACGCACACAGGCAAACACAGACACGGACATATGAACGCACACAGGAAAACACAGACACGGACATATGAACGCACACAGGAAAACACAGACACGGACATATGAACACACACAGGAAAACACAGACACGGACATATGAACGCACACAGGCAACACAGACACGGACATATGAACGCACACAGGAAAACACAGACACGGACATATGAACGCACACAGGAAAACACAGACACGGACACACACACACACTCACTCAGGAATGCAATGCAATGCAAATCAGTGGAAACTTCTGAGGGGAGGACGGCTCATAATAATGGCTGGAACGGAGCGAATGGAATGCCATCAAACCATGTGTTTGATGTATTTAACACCATACCACTATTTCGCTCCAGCCATTACCATGAGCCGTCCTCCCCAATTAAGGTGCCACCAACCTCCGGTGATGCAAATGTAAAGGACATCACACTGTTTGCTTAGAGATAGTGCTGTGCAATTAATCATTTTCGTTTTTCTTTAAACTAATTCGCATATGTCGGTTCAATTATTTTGAATTCCATTTCTTTCTGGGGTTTTTTCTGTGAGCTCAGTGCGTACATTTCATTCCACTGCAGTTTCTCTAAATCAGACCGTGCCCAAACTGTGCAATGTATTAGGGAGTTTCTAACAGGTCAATGTTCTACATAGTTTAGTGCCGAAAACATAATAATTAACTACAATGATCATAATCCATTGCGCGGCTAATTGTCTCGCCTGTGTTTCTTTTACGCCTTCTGCATAAGATACAAAGAATGCACAATCAGGAGGGGATACATAGAGATCAGTTGCTAAGTGAGCTGTTCAGCGGTCATAAAAGTATGTCTTATTTATTTTGAAGAATGACTTTAACAGTGATTTGGTCAGGCAGCATGAGCAGCAGCTCTATAGAGATGAGATGATGACTTGGAATAAAATAATTAATTCAAATAAAACAAATGTAATATACAGAACAACTGTAATATTTTATTCAAGTAAAGTAATGTGAATAACTGATGGTGAATAAGTGATAAGCAGTCATGAGCATCACTACCATCATGGGACTTTTATGAATGGTTTTATACTGTGTTACGGCATTCAACACACATAATAGTGCATTTAATGTTTAAAAAAACAATTGAAACCGAGCCGACCTCAAAAAACACTAATCGCTCAGCACAACTTAGGGAGCACCACATCCCCCTGATTCAGCTCATATCGAGTTTGGAACTCAGGACCTCTGCCTAATAAATACACGTGACTGCCCTCCTGAATTGTTCCAACCCATCCCGCTATTGAAAAAGGCCTTGACTAGTACCACATACTAGTACCACATACTAGTACCACACACTAGTACCACATACTTGTGTCATCATGAAGTGCTTTGAGAGACTAGTTAAAGTGGTACTGACAGCATTTTAACAACATGAAATCTAATAGAAATATGTTCATATACACCAACAGGAAGAATATTAAACTTTTAAAAAACATTTTCTAGGAAGAGACCACTTAGATATGGTCATTTTCACATTTTCATAAATTCTTGGAATGTTTTGGAATTACGTATACTAAGCAATAGAGTGGGAAAGTGCTGTGCATTTGGACAATTAATAGACACCGCAGTAAATAAAACCGAATAAAAACATCTGTCTTGTCCAGGACCTGAGTCTACGCAGACCAGTGCGCCATAGCCAATCAGAGGTACAGTAGGCCTATATACAAACAAGCCATTTGCCACAAGGGTCTGCCATCATTCAGTTTGATCATTAGATCATTAGAACACATTCGGCAAAAGCCACAAAATACACTTGAATGGATTTCTGAAAATACGTATCTAAATACCACGGGAGTCCACGGGAATTTTACAATCCTATTGATCAACCATAAACAGGTAGGCTACCTTTCCCTATATGCACATCAACAACAACAAGATCAACAACTAATGCTAGTCAGAGCAAGATGAGATCAAATCAAACAAAGAAACATTAGATAAAGCCTCTCAAACGTTCTCAAAATTGCACTGATAAATGATGGGGAATAGCCTGCTCGTCCTTCTGCAGCTTGCCTGCCAATGCATGTGTTGTCCCAACCAAGCACGCAAACTAACAGGCTAAAGTTGGCTAGCTTGCTAGCTAGCTACTTTCAGACACAAATGAGAGAACACCTCACTGACCATTTTACTCCCCCTAGCAGAGCTGGTTAGGTTGTTTACATGTTATATAGAGTGTGCACATCACATCAAATCAAATTGTATTTGTCACATGCGCAAATAAATCAGGTGTAGACCTTACAGTGAAATGCTTACTTACAAGCCCTTAACCAACAATGATTTAAGGAGTTTTAAGAAACAAAAGTATTAAGTAAAAAATAGATACGTAAAAAATTTAAAATTAAAGTAACAAATAATTAAACAGCAGCTGTAAAATAGTCTATAGGCTGAACTTTAGTCACTGTTACTAGCCGGCTATCACCCGGTACTCTACCCTGCATCTTAGAGACTTACTGTTTTACCCACTTCATATGTATATACTGCACTGTATTCTTGTCAAGGATCATCCTATATAACTACTGCTGTACACACTTTTTCCACAAGCCATTAGACTGCTGAACAATTCATTAAAATCGCCACCGGGCAATTTACATTGACAACCCCTCCCCTCTTGTACACTGCTGCTACTCGCTGTTTGTTTGTTACCTATGCATAGTCACTTCGCCCCCACCTACATGTACAGATTACCTCAACTAGCCTGTACCCCTGCACACTGACTCGGTACCGGTGCCCCCTGTATATAGCCTCATTATTGATATTCTTATTGTGTTACTTTTAATTATTAGTTTTTATTGGACTCTACTTGGTAAATATTTTCTTCTTCTTGAACTGCACTGTTGGTTAAGGGCTTGTAAGTAAGCATTTCACAGTAAAGTCTACACTTGTATTTGGCACTCTGGCAAATAAAGTTTGATTTGATTTGATCAACGAAGTCCAAGGTAGGAAAGGAAAACCACAGACACTCGGCCCTCTGTGGAATGAGTTAGACACGTGCACTAAAGGGTAAACAAATTGGTTTTGAGCACTAGTGTTTTTTAGACACAAATGCAAACTTCAAGGAGTAGTGCATTCAAGGAGTTGGTCTGATGGAAATCTGTGATGTCACCGGCCTCCCCCCTCGCTTGAGGAAAAATACAGAAGCAATAGATGTAATGAGTGCACTGAGAGTCAGGAAGCAAGTTCAGGCAGTGAGGGTTTTAGTAAATAAAATAAACAATGAACACGAAACACAAACAACGCCCTGATATGAAAACAGAGTCAATAACACCTGAGGAAAGAACCAAGGGGAGTCACAGATATAGGGAAGATAATCAAGGAGGTGATGGAGTCCAGGTGAGTGTCATGAGGCGCAGGTGCGCAAGACGATGGTGACAGGGGTGCGGGATAATCAGCAGCATGATGACCTAGAGGCTGGAGAGGTAGTATTCGTGACAATAGAGAACAAAAGAGGGAAGCCCCCCCCACACACTTGTGCTAAGTCATGACTTACCTGCACCACTTATTGAGATGTGCCTTTTGTAAATCAGTTGTTAAATGAAGTGAAAAGGAGACTAGAGTGACACTTAAAGAGCGAGATTTGAGTTTCACAGATCCCCATCCGCTACAAAACAAGCACACACACCTTCCCTTAGGTAATTATACATATTTTACAGACATTAGAAACCTAATTTAATGAATGCACACATTTGTTTGTGTGTGTGTGTGTGTGTGTGTGTGGATTGTAATGGTAGATTACATACTGAACAAAAATATAAACGCAACATGCAACAATTTAAATGATTTCCCTGAGTTGCAGTTCATGTAATGTAATCAGTCAATTGAAATAAATTCATTAGGCCCTAATCTATGAATTTCTCATGACTGGGCAGGTGCGAACCCATGGGTGGGCCTGGGTGGGCATAAGCCCACCCACTGGGGAGCCAGGCCCAGCCAATCAGAATGAGTCTTTTCATACAAAAGGCCTTTGTTAGAGAAATAAATACTCCCCAGTTTCATCAGCTGTCTGGGTGGCTGGTCTCAGACAATCCTGCAGGTGAAGAAGCTAGATATGGAGGTCCTGCGCTGGCGTGGTCTGCGGTTGTGAGATCGGTTGGACGTACTGCCAAATTCTCTAAAATGACGTTGGAGGCAGCTTATGGTAGAGAAATTAACATTAAATTCTCTGGTAACAGCTCTGGTGGACATTCATGCAGTCAGCATGCCAATTGCACGCACCCTCAAAACTTGAGACATCTGTGGCATTGTGTTGTGTGACAAAACTGCACATTTTAGAGTGGGCTTTTATTGTCCCCCAGCACAAAGTACACCTGTCTAATGATCATGCTGTTTAATCAGTTTCTTGATATGCCACACCTGTCAGGTGGATGGATTATCTTGGCAAATGAGAAATTCTCACTAACAGGGATGTAAACACATTTGTGCACAAAATTTCAGCGAAACAAGGTTTTTGTCCGTACGGAACATTTCAGGGATCTTTTATTTCAGCTCATGAAACATGGGACCAACACTTCACATGTTGCATTTATGTTTTTGTTCAGCATAGATTCCATCTGGACGCTGGCTGTAAATGTTCAGATATTCGAGAGATGACAATTGAATGAAGGGTAAAGGGTTTGGTTTATTATCCTTTTGATATGTGATACAGATGGTTGGAAAAAATGTCTAGGGTTCTTAAGTTTGTTAGCCCTCTGAACACTTAAGTTTGCTCCTGAAGGGATTTTCTTTCAGCCAGAGTGATGCTTGTAAGGTTGACCAATCCCTCGAAGGCCCCATCTTCCATACTGGTCATTTGATTGTCAACTAAATCCGAATAGTGACTAATCTTTTAAAGTTCTTTCCCAAAGGATTTTAGTTTATTTCCACTTTTCTCCATGCAAACCATTTTTGAAAGCACCATTAAGATTTAAAAGGATATCTTTCAACAGGATGCTATTTCCTCACAGTTTTAGGATATTTAATCAAATCAAATTATTTGCCACGTGCCGAATACAACAGGTGTAGTAAACCTTACAGTGAAAAGCTTACTTACAAGCCCTTAACCAACAATGCATTTTTAAGAAAAATAATTGTTAATTAATTAAGTATTGAATAGAAAAAATAAAAAATAAAAGTAAAAATCGTTAAAGAGCAGCAGTAAAATATCAATAGCAAGGCTATATAGACGGGGTACCGGTACAGAGTCAATGTGCGGGGGAACCGGTTAGTCAAGGTAATTGAGAAAATATGTTCATGTATTGGCCTAATATGAGCAGTCTAGATTATTGAACTATTGTAGCTGAGATCCAGAATGTTGGGAGGGAGATTCTTCTACCAGTTCTCACAGTTTCACGTCACAATAAGACCTTCATCTATGTTTCTCAAACGTCAAATTTCTAATTTGTTCCAAACATCAAATGTAAGAGTGCTTAAGGTTAAGTCTAGGCATTAACTCCACATTTGTTATGTTAGGGTTAAGTTCAGGCATTAACTCCAAATGATTAAGTTCAGGCATTAACTCCAAATGATTAAGTTCAGGCATTAACTCCAAATGATTAAGGTTAGGCATTAACTCCAAATGATTAAGTTCAGGCATTAACTCCAAATGATTAAGTTCAGGCATTAACTCCAAATGATTAAGTTCAGGCATTAACTCCAAATGATTAAGGTTAGGCATTAACTCCAAATGATTAAGTTCAGGCATTAACTCCGAATGGTTAAGGGTTAAGGTTTGGGATAGGCTTTAAACAAAAATATCAAAAACAACTTTCTATCACTGGTGTCACATGGAGGTGAGGCTGGAGAGACGAAGCAGGTACGGGGAGTAAAACATTTAATAAAGAACGGACATGGAAGAGACAGGAACAGCGTCAGCAAACAGGTAACACAAACCAAAAAACAATTAATGCAGAAGCGGTGAAAGAGTTGGGGAACTGACAAATATAGGGGAGATAATAACAGGTGATGAGTGAGTCCAGGTGAGTCCAATATCACTGATGCGCATGACGAGGGAAGGTAGGTGTGCGTAATGGATGATAGGAGTGCGTGATGCAGGGCAGCCCTCAAGCGCTAGGGTGAGCAGGAGCAGACCTGACAACTGGATTCCAAATGGCAACCTTTGGAATCAAAGGTAGATGCTTAGGCCCATTCACCATCCCCGCCCATAACGCCCTAGCAAAACCCAAACCTAATTGAAGGTCAAGGCTCTCACTGTTGCCCCAGTGGACGGTTTCCACATTATTTCCAGATGTCCTCAGACATGGATGGTCATCGAATACTGACTTATTTAGGCCTTTATAATATTTGCAAAGTAATCAACAGCTATTGTTTCCATTCAACCCAGGACCAGGGTTAAACTACAAATAGACAATACTTATAGGCCTAGGGTTTCAAACCTTGGTTGATTTAAAATTTCTCTACAAATTAATAATTGATATGTTGGATTCACTTCTCCATCTCAACCAAAAATCTAAATGAAGGATTAGGATTAAATCAAATCAGACTTTAAATGCACTTTAAATCAAGTTCGATTTGATTTAGTCGTATTCTTTAACTTTGATTCTTGGTTGAGATGGAGACATGAATCCAACATATCAATATTTAATTTATAGACAAACGGGAATTAAAGCCAGACTAAGTCAGTGGCACAAAAGATCCCGTACATCGTCTTAAAATGTTGATGTTTAGTTGCATTGTCAACCAAACACAATTCAATAATCATTTTGTAATACAGTAAATAGCCTAAAGTTAAGGCTATACTACAAATTCATGTAAGAGCATTTATTCAACCTTAAAATGAGTAACACATCCATTGACACATTTTGAGGGTAGCCTACTGTAACTATAAATTCTTTCTTATGTAATCATAGAAAGAGGGCATGTTCAAGATGGAAATCTTGGAAAGATTCAAGATGGAAATCTTCACCATTGCTATGATAATCACCATTGCTATGTGCAGAATCTTGAACAGCATTGATCGCATGTACTATGTACTTTTAATGTAATCTCAACCGCATTCCAGGTCATTTGGTTTTGCTATTAAATGAAGCACAGTGATTAAAAAAACTAAGTTGTACAAATAAACAAAAATATGTGAAATGTTATTCTCATTTGAACTTTGTTGTGCTTTTAAATGGCTGTATGCGTAGTGATAACACATTTAGAACTAAATCAGACATCGTTTTCCCATTGGAATTTGGTTGTGCTTTAGATGGTTGAAAGCATAGTGATTAAACATTGGAAATTCAACAAACTTGTGGCTGTCTTTTTGAATGGGTGAATAAAGGTTGAAATATCATTGATCAACATATCAACCAAATATTACCCAAATTTCCCTAAATTAGAACGAGCCCGAAGAGGCCAACGAGGAGTTCAGGCTTTGCAGCACCATACTTATACCCTCCAAAGACATCTGGATGCCGCTCAAGTCAGGCTTGTGCATGTCACTCAGACATCCAATTCCATGCTTCCATTTTGCCACAGTAGGAGAGGTTTAAATTCTTTAAGAAGAACATGTGCTGTGATGCTGAACCTTTCCAATGGATTCCAGGATACATCCAGCACCATCAGCCATATGGATGTGTTTGATACTTCCCTTGACTCAAAATAGGTACTTTTGTTCCTATTAATTTACAATTCCGTCAAGTTTGATAAATGTAAGAGGGGCTGAACATCCTTTAGATGATGTATTTTGTTGCAGGCTATGTTCACCTCCAGTAAACTTGAGACTGAAAGGATAATGACTCAATATTTTTGATTTGGCTGTTATCCAGGGCCAAGATAATCCATCCACCTGACTGGTGTGGCATATCAAGAAGCTGATCAAACAGACTGCTCATTACACAGGTGCACCTTGTGCTGGGGGACAATAAATGGCCACTCTGCAATTTTGTCACACAACACAATGCCACAGATGTCTCAAGTTTTGAGGGAGCTTGCAATTGGCATGCTGACTGCAGGAATGTTTTCCAGAGCTGTTGCCAGAGAATTGAATGTCCATTTCTCTACTATACGCCAACTGGGAAAACGTCCCAGTTCTTCCATGGCCTGCACATTCACCAGGCATCTCACCCATTGAGTATGTTTGGGTGCCATTTGGGGTGCAGAATATTTGTGAGAAAGGAGTGAGAAAATGATACCAAACAGCGTAGGGCCAAGCATGCACCCTTCTTCACACTGCTAAGTATGAGGAATGCCTGTATTAGAAAGGTTTGGCCTGACAGTGTCAGAGACATGCTCTATCACCCGTATGTGCACATGTGAAGATTGTGTGTGTGTGTATGTGTGTTTCAGGCCTGTTTGTGGCTGGCCAGTGTATTTCACACCAGAGGGAAACAGGCTCAGATGAAAGGGAGATCATGGAAGGTGGAGAAAATTAATCAGCTAACGCACATTATAGCTGCATGCCTGCTTCATAAGCCAAACTCTCCATGTCTGTGTGTGTGTGTGTGTGTGCGTGTGTGTGTGTGTGACAGACAGGATGCTTGCACCATGCACAGAACCCTGTTAACACCATTACCAGCAGCACCTTTGAAGTTAGCCACAGCAGACAATAGAAAGGAACCCTGGAGCCTCCCAAGTGTGTGTGTGTGTGTGTGTCTCTGTGTGTGTGTATGTGTGTGTCTGTGTGTGTGTGTGTGTGTGTGTGTGTCCGTGTGTGTGTGTGTGTGTGCACATGTGTGACCTTGCATCAGACTCCAAGACTTGTTTGCTCCCTGAGGTAAATGCCTAGGCTTTAGCTCAATGACCTAACATGTGGCATGCAGGAGCCCTGGGTCCCAACCAAGTCGATCACAACTTCTTCTTTCCTCACTGTGTATTCACCTGAAAAAAGTGACAATTTGAGGACACTGGCTCAGACATTTCGTCACCATGGGTAAAGTACAGTGACTTCGGAAAGTATTCAGACCCCTTGTCTTTTCCACATGTTGTTAGGTTACAGCCTTATTCTCAAATCGATTAAATGTATTTTTTTTCTCCTCAATCTTCACACAATACCCCATAATGACAAAGCAAAAACAGGTTGTTAAAATGTTTTGCACATTTATTAACAATAAAAAACTGAAATATCACATTTACATAAGTATTTACTCTTTACTCAGTACTTTGTTGAAGCACCTTTGGCAGCTTTTACAACCTTGAGTCTTCTTGGGTATGACGCTACAAGCTTGACACAACAGTATCTCCCATTCTTCTCTGCAGATCCTATCAAGCTCTGTCAGGTTGGATGGGGAGCCTTGCTGCACAGCTATTTTCAGGTCTCTCCAGAGTTGTTCGATCCAATTCAAGTCCGGGCTCTGGCTGGGCCACTCAAGGACATTCAGAGACTTGTACCGAAGCCACTTCTGCGTTGTCTTGGCTGTGTGCTTTGCTTCGTTGTCCTGTTGGAAGGTGAAGGTCCTGAGCACTCTGGAGCAGGTTTTCATCAAGGATCTCCCTGTACTTTACTCCGTTCATCTTTGCCTCGATCCTGACTAGTCTCCCAGTCCCTGCCTCTGAAAAACATCCCCACAGCATGATGCTGCCACCACGGTGCTTCACCGTTGGGATGGTGCCAGGTTTCCTCCAGACATGACGCTGGCATTCAGGCCATAGAGTTCAATCTTGGTTTCATTAGACCAGTGAATCTTGTTTCTCATGGTCTGAGAGTCTTTAGGTGTCACGCCCTGACCTTAGAGAGCCGTTTATAGTCTCTATTTGGTTAGGTCAGGGGTGTGTCTTAGGTGGGAAAATCTTATGTTTCTATTTCTTTGTTGGCCTAGTATGGTTCCCAATCAGAGGCAGCTGTTTATCGTTGTCTCTCATTGGGGATCATACTTAGGCAGCCCTTTTTCCCCACCTTCTGTTGTGGGATCTTGATTTTGTTAGTTGCTGTAGAGCCTGCAGAACTTTACGTTCGTTTATCTTTTGTTGTTTTTTGTTGTTCATTTAAATAAAGAAAGATGTACGCTTACCACGCTGCACCTTGGTTTCATTCCAACAACGTACGTAACATTAGGTGGATTTTGGCAAACTCCAAGCGGGCTGTCATGTGCCTTTTACTGAGGAGTGGCTTCCACCTAGCCACTACCATGAAGGCCTCAATGGTGGAGTGCTGCAGAGATGGCTGTCCTTCCTGGGTCCAAATGTCTTCTGTTTAAGAATGATGGAGACCACTGTGTTCTTGGGGACCTTCAATGCTGCAGAATTAATTTGGTACCCTTCCCTAGATCTGTGCCTCGACACAATCCTGTCTCTGAGCTCTACGGACAATTCCTTCGACCTCATGGCTTGGTTTTTGCTCTGACATGCACTGTCAAAATGTATAAAAAAACTGTTTTTGCTTTATCATTATGGGGTATTGTGTGTAGATTGCTGAGGATTAAAAAAAAATCTATTTTAGAATAAGTTTGTAATATAACAAAATGTGGAATAAGTCAAGGGGTCTGAATACTTTCTGAAGGCAGTGTACATGTGGTCTGGAGTTGGGAGGGCTAACCACTACGTCAGACACCGTTTATTGTTTAAGAAAATATTTTCATAATCTCATGTTTTATAACTGTGGTTCCCAAACTTTTTATAGTCCTGTACCCCTTCAAACATTCAACCTCCAGCTGCGTACCCCCTCTAGCACCAGGGTCAGCGCACTTTCAAATGTTGTTTCTTGCCATCATTGTAAGCCTGCCACATATACACTATACACAATACATTTATTAAACATAAGAATGAGTGTGAGTTGTCACAACCCGGCTCATGGGAAGTGACAAAGAGCTCTTATAGGACCAGGGCACAAATAATAATAATCAATAATTTTGCTCTTTATTTAACCATCGTACATATATTACCCACAGGTTAATGAGAAGAGTGTGCTTGAAAGGATGCATATATCTCTGCAAAGTTGGGTTGTATTGGAGAGAGTCTCAGTCTTAAATAATTTTCCACACAATCTGTGCCTGTATTTAGTTTTGGACGGGAGATTCCGGGCGGCTCTGGCAGCTCCTGACTGGCGGGAGACTCTGGCAGCTCAGGACAGACGGGAGACTCTGGCAGCTCAGGACAGACGGGAAAATCTGGCAGCTCAAGACAGAGGGGAGACTCTGGAAGTTCAGGACAGATGCGAGACTCTGGCAGCTCAGGACAGACGGGAGACTCTGGCAGCTCAGGACAGACGGGAGACTCTGGCAGCTCTGGACAGGCGGGAGACTCGAGACAGCCTGGTGCGGGGGGCTGAGCCGGCTTCATGGCACCTGGCTCGATGCCCACTCTAGCCCAGCCGATATGAGGCGCTGCGATGTAACGCACTGGGCAATGCCTGCGCACCGGGGACACCGTGCGCCTCACGGCATAACACAGTGCCTGCCCGGTCCACCTCTCTCCACGATAAGCACGGGGAGTTGGCTTAGGTCTCCTACCTGACTTAGCCACACTCCCCGTGTCCCCCCCCCCAATACATTTTTGGGGCGGCCTCTAGTCCCAGCCGCGCTGCCGTGCTGCCTCCTCATATCGCCGCCTCTCCACTTTCGCTGCCTCCAGCTCTGCCTTGGGGCGGTGATATTCCCCAGCCTGTGCCCAGGGTCCCTTGCCTTCCAAAATCTCCTCCCATGTCCATGAGTCTTGAGATTTCTGCTGCCCGTTACCATGCTGCTTGGTCCTTTTTTGGTGGGTGGTTCTGTAACGTTCGTCGTTGGGAGAAAGAGAGGAGGATCAAGGTGTAGCGTGATAAGTATTCATTATGCCTTTTAATGAAACGAATACTCGAACAAAACAACAAAAACGATAAACGAAACAGTTCTGTATGGTGAACATACACTACAGAAAATAATCACCCACAACTCAAAAGTGAAACCAGGCTAACTAAGTATGGTACTCAATCAGGGACAATGATTGACAGCTGCCTCTGATTGAGAACCATACCAGGCCAAACACAGAAATCACAAATGATAGAGAAAGGAACATAGACTGCCCACCCCAACTCACGCCCTGACCGTACTAAAACAAAGACAAAACAAAGGAATTAAGGTCAGAACGTGACAGTATTGTTGTGAAATTGTTAGATATTACTTGTTAGATATTACTGCACTGTTGGAGCTAGAAACAGAAGCATTTCGCTACACCCACAATAACATCTTCTTAACACATGTATGTGACAAATAAAATTTCATCTGATTTGAATTGTCACTTCCACAAGAGAGCTTTCTGAAATACAACAGTGCTTTAAGAGATTCAGTTGACCAAGTTCACAAGATGACCAAAAACAGTGACAAACAACAGTAAACCACTGCATTTACATAAACAATACATATTTTGCTTTAAACAGTCACCTTATTGGAGGGCGCTGCCATTTAACTGCCTGGACCTCAAACCAGCAAAGGCTCTCAAAGCTGTCACATAAACCGGTCGAGGGTGTGATGACAGAGGTTACTTCAATCCCTAGAGTCGACACAACGAGGATCTGCACATTATACATTTGTGAGGCTCTCTGAAGAGTCATATGATCTCCATAGGTCCCATGTTATGCCATACTTTGTGGGTATGTACTCCATGTCTCTCCCACACACCTCGACAGTGGCATCCCATCTATTGTGTATTGTTGAGATGTTAGATCTGCAAAACTGTATCACAGAACTGAAAATTCCAATTGTGGCCAGCTGGTCAGCCATGGCAGCATAATGCTTTCTTGTGAACTGGTCACATCTGACACTGAAAACCATTTTCGTGTCAACGTGGAGCTATTGGGCATCTGTAATTGTTGTGTTTCAGACTGAATTAAAATGGATTCAATTTATATTTATTCTCACCCCATAATATGACAAAGTGAAAACATGTTTTTAGACATTTTTGCTAATTTGTTGAAAATTAAATACAGAAATATCTCCTTTACATAAGTATTCACACCCCTAAGTCAGTACTTTGTAGAAGCAACTTTGGCAGTGATTACAGAGATTTTGTCCCCTTCTGTTGTCTGAAAAGCTTATCCTGGAAAAGGAAAACATTTTTGTTTAGTGAAGGAGAAAGTCAGCAGGGGGCATACTTTCCTCTGGCCTAAATGAAAGATAATGTTTTAAAGCCTCCAGACCTTCATTGTGTATAATATTGGTGTAAAGAGATTCAACATATATTCTTACCAAATAGGAAGATCCAACATCAGCTCAGGTAGCTCTTGCGACGAGCAATCCCGTATCCGGGATCGTAATTATAGCCTCAAGCTCATTACCATAACGCAACGTTAACTATTCATGAAAATCGCAAATGAATTTAAATAAATATATTGGCTCACAAGCTTAGCCTTTTGTTAACAACACTGTCATCTCAGATTTTCAAAATATGCTTTTCAACCATAGCTAAACAAGCATTTGTGTAAGAGTATTGATAGCTAGCATAGCATTAAGCCTAGCATTCAGCAGGCAACATTTTCACAAAAACAAGAAAAGCATTCAAATAAAATCATTTACCTTTGAAGAACTTCGGATGTTTTCAATGAGGAGACTCTCAGTTAGATAGCAAATGTTCAGTTTTTCCAAAAATATTATTTGTGTAGGAGAAATCGCTCCGTTTTGTTCATCACGTTTGGCTAAGAAAAAAAAAAAAAAATTCAGTCATTACAACGCCAAACATTTTTCCAAATTAACTCCATAATATCGACAGAAACATGGCAAACGTTGTTTAGAATCAATCCTCAAGGTGTTTTTCACATATCTATTTGATGATAAGTCATTCGTGGCAGTTTAGTTTCTCCTCTGTACCAAATGGAAAAATGCATGCAGCTGGAGATTACGCAATAATTTCGACGGAGGACACCAAGCGGACCCCTGGTAAATGTAGTCTCTTATGGTCAATCTTCCAATGATATGCCTACAAATACGTCACAATGCTGCAGACACCTTGGGGAAACAACAGAAAGTGTAGGCTCATTCCTTGCGCTTTCACAGCCATATAAGGAGACAGGTTAACTGGTTAAGACTGTGAGTGGTGTCTTGAAGGAAAGAGGGAAGTTTGGACAAATGGCTTAATGTAGAAAACAACATACTTGGAGTCTGGCTCTGATATTGTATCATTGTTGCTGATGATGGGCCTTCCAGGAGGGTTGTGAGGATCCTTGTGGACTTTTGGTAACATTTAGTAGCACCCCAACATAGGGTGGGAGAAGAAAGTCATATTCTTGCTTAGCAATCCACTTTTCATCTTTGGCAAAGCCCAATATATCACCCAACACTCATTTCATATTCTCCAAAGGGTTAGAAGACAAAGGTAGATACTAGTAAGTATTGTTGAGCTGTCTATAGGCTTCCTGCACATATTTGTCCCTACCCCATACAATAACAGCCCCTTCTTTGTCAACACTGCGAACAATCAAATGATCATTCTCAGAAAGCCATTTAACAGCTTAATTTGATTGTTTAGTGAGATTATCACTGTACACCTTATTCCTGTTCTCAACTAGTTTATCTTCATCCTGAGACACTTTTTTGGTAAAGACATTAAGGCAAGTGTTGTTGTTGATTGGGATAAAGGTGGACTTGGGTTTGAAAATAGGTTAAGGAATGGCATCTTGTACTTGATGATGTTGTAAGGGCTTTGCTTATACCAAACATTCCAGGGCATATTCCTATAGAATTTGAACAAGTCAATTTTAGTTTGGAACTGATTAGCACTGTAGGTAGGTGCAAAAGACAAACCTTTGGAGGTTTGTCTTTAGACAGGGGCGTGTCTGAGAGATTCATCACTGTGTCTGGCTGGTGTAGCTGAGCGTCTGCAGTCGATGCAGGTGGTGGTATTGGGAGCACTGTGGATTGTTTAAGTGTCCCCCTCTTCCTCTCCCTGCGTGTCTTCCACCTCTTGTCTTTCTCGCTGCATGGTTTGGCATATCTAAAAAATATCTGATGTGCCATTTGCCTGAGAATTGAAAAAATCATCATCATCATCACTGCTTGGCAAATTAAAAGAAACAGAGCGGGACCGGGTCTGTGTGGGCCGTTGAGACCCGTGCGCAGTCTTGTTGTGCGTCCAAGAGTAGAAGGACGAGCCATCTTTATGATCATCCTTGTCTCTTTTGAACTTTTCCAATTTCTCACGTCTCAAAAAACGATGCAGTTTTGTTCCTCAGAATCAATATGAGCAATTTCTGCTTTGATCCCCTGGATATTTTTGTTTATTGAATCTTTTTGACGTTTCTATCCCTCAATCAGTAATAAGATTAAATCGAGTGCACACTTGTTGAGAATTTTTACCCATTTATTTTTCAAATCTGGGTTATCATGTCCAAAGGAGGGAACTTCTTAATTCACAACCCTTGCGGAGTCATTCCCTCTCTCCAATAGTCAGACAGTGTGAATGCATGTAAAGCAAGTTTTTTTTTTTTTCATCATTTCTTTTCAGATCATAGTTCAGTCTGCGTAAATCTGGTGAGGACGCTGAGGTCTCGATGCCATGTAGTAAAGAATCTTGAACTATTATGTTCTTGCCTTGCTCATTTGTGAAAAATAAATTGTTTGAAAAAGCCATAGTGGGTGGCTGAAAAATACCAAACAACGTTCAGTATAATGAACAGAGAAACTCCAAAAAAGACTCACCCCAGAGTCCTTGGATAATATAGAGACAAAGGAGAGGAGTGCTTCTTTTGTATGTAGTTAATCCATGAGGTGCTCTTTGATCATGGGATGAAATACTATAGAACAAAAATAAATTGATGCTGGATAATGAACAATGCCGAAATATCCTTTGTGCAAAATTAAATTCCAGAAGGAATCAAGCCACTGTCATATAGTGAAAAAATGTAATAGCCTTTATTGTTCATTTTTACCACAAAATGAAATATCATGAAATGAAAATACAAAATGTGTACTCATGAACTCATATGACCAAATTTAAGAAAGAATGGAGAATAAGAAATCATGGAGAACAAAAACATCTCCTATGGAGGGGAGAATAATACATTTCCTCATTTAGACCTGGCAATACAGCGGCACTTAGTTTAAAGATCTAGAATGTTTGCAATTTAGGAGGCAATCTACTCTGTGACCCGACATAGCCAGGAGGCAGCCAGGGTTAAGGACATCATTAAATGCAACTGGAGCGTAATTGAAAGTGATTCTATTTCTTGTGATGTGTTCACTGAACCCCCAGAATTCTCTTACAGAAGGGCCCCTTCCCTCAAGGATAAGTTGGTGTGCAGCGACCTCACCTCAGTAACTAAGCCAAGTATCCTATAGCTAAACATTACAGACAGGTTGGCCATGGCAGCTCAAACTCTTTGTTCATTGAAATGGTTCCCAATCCTCACGGGAACACATTTCTGTTCTCCATGATTTCTTGTTTTCCATTCCTTCTTAAGTTTGGCAATATGAGTTCATGTGTACACATTTTGTGTTTTCCTATTAGGATATTTCATTTTGTGGTATGGCATGCTCATTATTCCATGTTGATTTTTGTTTATCTTTGTATCTTGAATGTTTTTTACTTGATCAATTACATATGGTAATGAATTGTATCACGTCCTGTGAGAGTTGGGTTATACACCAGTTTGTCCAATACAATTTTTTGTCACCCCGATGAAGGCAGTTGTAGTCGCAACGGGTCAGTGTTTTTTAAAGTTCTTTACATGCATAAGCCGTAAAACAATAAAAGCTTTTACATTTGTTCACTACATGAGAATGCCTTGATTACTTCTGGAAGATCTTTTGCACAAAGGCTTTTTCGTTGTTGTTCAGAAGTATGTGGACACCTGCTCGTCGAACATCTCATTCCAAAATCATGGGAGTTGGTCCCCCCTTTGCTGCTATAACAGCCTCCACTCTTCTGGGAAGGCTTTCCACTAGACTAAGAGCATTAGTGAGGTCGGGCATTGATATTAGGCCTGGCTCGCAGTTGACGTTCCAATTCATCCCAAAGGTGTTCGATGGGGTTGAGATCAGGGCTCTGTGCAGGCCAGTCAAGTTCTTCCACACTGTTCTCAGCAAACCATTTCTGTATGGACCTCGCTTTGTGAAAATTCTCTGTGTGATGCTGAAACAAGAAAAGCCCTTCCCCAAACTGTTGCCACAAAGTTGAAAGCACAGAATCCTCTAGAATGTCATTGTATGCTGTAGCGTTAAGATTTCCCTTCACAGGGATCTAAGAGACCTAGCCTGAACCATGAAAAACAGCCCCAGACCATTATTCCTTCTCCACCAAACTGTACAGTTGGCACTGTGCATTGGGGCAGGTAGTGTTCTCCTGGCATCCACCAAACCCAGATTCATCCGTCGGACTGCTAGATGGTGAAACGTGAATCATCACTCCAGGTAATGCGGTTTCACTGCTCCAGAGTACAATGCCGGTGAGCTTTACACCACTCCAGCCGACACTTGGCATTGCTCATGTTGATCTTAGGCTTGTGTGAAGTTGCTTGGCCATGAAAACCCATTTCATGAAGCTCTCGACGAACAGTTCTTGTGCTGACGTTGTTTCCAGAGGCAGTTTGGATCTTTGTAGTGAGTGTTGCAACCGAGGACAGATGATTTTTACGCGCTACTCTTCAACACTCGGCGGTCCCGTTCTATGAGCTTATGTGGCCTACCACTTCGTGGCTGAGCCGTTACTGTTACTATATGTTTCCACTTAACAATAACAGCACAGTTGACCGAGGCAGCTCTGGCAGGGCAGAAATTGGACGAACTGACTTGTTGGAAATGTGGCATCCTATGACGGTGCAACATTGAAAGTCCCTGAGATCTTCAGCATGGGCCGTTCTACTGCCAACGTTTGTCTATAGAGATTGCATGGCTGTGTGCTTCATTTTATACATCTGTCAGCAACGGTTGTGGCTGAAATAGCCTAATCCACTAATTTGAAGGGGTGCCCTGATACTTTTGCATACACATTGCATTCGGAAAGTGTTCAGACCCTTCCCTTTTTCCACATTTTGTTATGATACAGCCTTATTATAAAATTGATTCAATTATTTATTTTCCTCATCAATTTATACCCAATACCTCATAATGACAAAGCGAAAACAGGTTTTTAGAAATGTTTGCAAATGTATAAAAAAATAGAAACATACATAAGTATTCAGACCCTTTGCTGTGAGACTAAACATTGATCTCAGGTGCATCCTGTTTCCATTGATCATCCTTGAGATGTTTCTACAACTTGATTGGAGTTCACCTGTGGTCAATTCAACTGATTGGACATGATTTGGAAAGGCACACCTGTCTATATAAGTTCCCACAGTTGACCGTGCATGTCAGAGCAAACACCAAGCCATGATGTCAAAATAGTTTTATATATATTTTTTAACCTTTATTTAACCAGGCAAGTCAGTTAAGAACAGATTCTTATTTTCAATGACAGCCTGGGAACAGTGGGTTAACTGCCTGTTCAGGGGCAGAATGACAGATTTGTACCTTGTCAGCTCGGGGGTTTGAACTCGCAACCTTCCGGTTATTAGTCCAACGCTCTAACCACTAGGCTACGCTGCCGCCCCGATTGTGTTGAGGCACAGGTCTGGGGAAGGGTAGCAAAACACATCTGAAGTATTGAAGGTCCCCAAGAACACAGTGCCTCCATCATTCTGAAACGGAAGACGTTTGGATCCACCAAGAAGACTCTTCCTAGAGCTGGCAGCCTGGCCAAACTGAGCAATCAGGGGAGAAGGGCCTTGGTCAGAGAGTTGACCAAGAACCTGGTGATCAATCTGACAGATCTTCAGAGTTTCTCTGTGGAGATGGGAGAGCCTTCCAGATGGACAACCATCTCTGAAGCCACTCCTCAGTAAAAGACACATGATAGCCCGCTTGGAGGTTGCCAAAAGGCACCTAAAGGACTCTCAGACCATGAGAAACAAGATTCTCTGGTCTGAGGAAACCAAGATTGAACTCTTTGGCCTGAATGCCAAGTGTGGTTTTCAGCGGCAGCAAAACAACAACACAATTAATGACAATGTAAAAGCTTCTATGAAAATGTATATAAATCAGAATTAAACAACAGTTGGACGGATCCTATAGTCTTCTTAGACTCAACAACTCTGAAGTTAAGAACACTAGAACAATATGGAAGAAAATGAAACATATTCTACAAGAACCAATATCACTCCCTATAAACACAACCTTATGGACAATCCTTGCAAAGTTTTTCAGAATCCACCAATAAATTGGCCCACATAGAAAACTAAAGGCATAGAAACCGTAAATGACTTGGTAACAGGAAATAAATGTATTTCCATTAAATAATTAAAAAATAATTTGGGACTGACCAATGTTGATAGTTGAACTTCAAAGTTACATATATCTTTTGGACATCAGAGCGACATTGAAGGAATCTTATCTGAGTCAGAAAAGGATATTCATAAGATAGGGAAGAAAAACTGAAAGATGCAGAGAGCATATCGAACTGAATTTACAGTTAACAAAAATGTACTCTTAATCCAGTATAAACTAATGTATAGAATGTATTATACAAGAGACAAATCCACAAATTCTACAGCACAACGGCAGAGTCATGTCTTAAGTGTAAAACTAGCAATGACTCAATAATCCATGCTTTCTGGGAATTCGATTAAGTCCAAAAGTTTTGGATGGAGCTGGAAAGTTGGTTGTCAGAAGTATTACAATATAAATGTACTTTTATTCTGTCTCTCTGTATATTTCAAGACATGGCATACGGGGGTGTATTGAGATACCCAATGGACTGGACTATTCTCTTCTCATCACTCATCTTGAAAAACGATATACTAAAAACTTGAATATAAATCCGCCATCATTAACACGTTGGAAAAATCAAATGATTTATTGTTGAAATTTTGAAATATCAAGGGCGACGGAGAAAAAGGAATTGGTACAATTTAAGGTCAAGTGGCAACAATAATGCAGGTGTTAGGCATGGGGTTGTGAGCATGCAGGTCTGGGCAGATGAGATGTAGTCATTGTTTATGTGCGTCTGTTAGTTGTTGTTTGTAGAAGTTTGTATTTGGCAAGAAGCCCAAAAAGATATTTGAACATAATAACTTCAAACCTTGCTTACATGTGTATATGATCATGTGTCTCTCTATTATGTGTGGGTATAATTTGGAATAGATTTCCAAAATTAAAATCATTGAGCTGATTTGCTGATATTTTTTTACAGTCTTTTAAGTAAAAAAAAACAAAAAAACAAAAACACTTTGGGGGTCAAATAAAATCTCCAGTTGGGAAAGGCTGATGTAGAGTGTTTCTGTAAATGTTACAGTGTGGTAATAGTTTGATCTAACCAACAGAGGGCAGCAACACTGTGAACTTCACAGTCACGTCATAGAGAGGGAGGAATGGAGTGGGGTGGTGTGTTCTGGCCACAAGGGTAGTGAGGACAGGATCGGGGTGGAGGAGCGAGGAGGTTAAGAGGGAGGAGGGAAAGGGGGTGGTAAGGTCAGGCTCGGGAGGTAGGAGGGAGGAGGGAAATAGGGAGGAAGTTAAGAGGGTAGTGAGGTCGTTAGGGAGGAAGGAAAGAGGTAGAAGGGAAAGAGGATAGTTGGGATAGGGTCTGGAGGGAGGTGGGAAAGACAATAGTTGGGATAGGGTCGGGAAGAGGGAAAGGGGGCAGTGAGGACAGGGTCGGGAGGAGGGAAAGAGAAAAGTGAGGACAGGGTCGGGAGGAGGGAAAGAGAAAAGTGAGGACAGGGTCGGGAGGAGGGAAAGAGGGTGGTGGGGACAGGGTCGGGAGGAGGGAAAGAGGGTGGTGGGGACAGTGTTGGGAGGAGGGAAAGAGAGTAGTGAGGACAGGGTCGGGAGGAGGGAAAGAGAGTACTGAGGACAGGGTCGGGAGGAGGGAAAGATAGTAGTGAGGACAGGGTCGGGAGGAGGGAAAGAGAGTAGTGAGGACAGTGTTGGGAGGAGGGAAAGACGGTAGTGAGGACAGGGTCAGGAGTAGGGTTGAATAGTTTCCCGGTATTTTACAAATGTTCCATCCCGAGATTAAATCACTTTTCTCCCTGGTATTTCCTTACAAAACCAGAAGTGTCATTCAAAAGCATTATAAAGGCCTGTGTCTGGATTTGCTCATGTCTGGATTTGATTAGAGCGTTGATCGAAAATTCAAGCTTGATGCTACCTGAGCCTGATTAAAAATTTAATGAGCCAAAGCCCGCATGTTGCAGCACATGCGGCCTACAAAGTTTCGAGTATACTCTAGCGAATTTGATTATAATTTTATAGAAGTATAGGACTAGAATTAGATGCAGAAGAACTTCACTTCAAGAAGATTGATGGGTTATGGGTCTGAATAAATAACTGCTTTAGCCTACCACCATCGCTTGTTCTCTCTTCTTTTAAACTACCCGTGAGTTCTATTGGCTGCTGTATTTAACATTCAGCAAGCAAGAGCTTGCATCCCTCTCCGAAAAGTGTATTGGTGTAAGAAATGCTAAAAAATGATGTCCAACAAGCTATTCCAGTCTAGCTTTTCCTGCATGGGACTCCAAGAGCTAAGGAGCATTTTTTAAGGAGAGAGGTCAGCAAGAGCACATGTGCGTGGGTATTGCGCAAGATCAGACAGAGGCTATAAGTTAGAAGTTTATCATGCATAACCCATAATTAAATAGCTAGTATAAGGCTAATACTGCATTGAATGTATTACCTGAAAGAGGTAGGCTAGGACATCTATATATAGGGCTATATACAGTTGAAGTCAGAAACTTACATACACTTAGGTTGGAGTCATTAAAACTCATTTTCAACCACTCCGCAAATTTCTGGTTAATAAACTATAATTTTGGCAAGTCGGTTAGGACATCTACTTTGTGCATGACGCAAGTAATTTTTACAACAATTGTTTACAGACAGATTATTTCACTTATAATTCACTGTATCACAATTCCAGTGGGTCAGAAGTTTACATACATACACTAAGTTGACTGTGCCTTAAACAGCTTGGAAAATTCCAGAAAATTATGTCATGGCTTTAGACGCTTCTGATAGGGTAATTGACATCATTTGAATCACTTGGCGGACCACGCATCGGTCATACTGCTCAGGAAGGAGACGTGTTCTGTCTCCTAGAGATGAACGTACTTTGGTGCGAAAAGTGCAAATCAATCCCAGAACAACAGCAAAGGACCCTGGGAAGATGCTGGAGGAAACAGGTACAAAATTATCTACAGTATATCCACAGTAAAACGAGTCCTATATCGACATAACCTGAAAGGCCGCTCAGCAAGAAAGAAGCCACTGCTCCAAAACCGCCAAAAAAACTCTAGACTACGGTTTGCAACTGCACATGGCGACAAAGATCATACTTTTTGGAGACATGTCCTCTGGTCTGATGAAACAAAACTGTTTGGCCATAATGACCATCGTTATGTTTGGAGGAAAAAGGGGAGGCTTGCAAGCCGAAGAACACCATCCCAACTGTGAAACATGGGCGTGGCAGCATCATGTTGTGGGGGTGCTTTGCTGCAGGAGGGACTGGTGCACTTCACAAAATAGATGGCATCATGAGGGAGGAAAATGATGTGGATATATTGAAGCAACATCTCAAGACATCAGTCAGAAAGTTACAGCTTGGTCACAAATGGGTCTTCCAAATGGACAGTGACCCCAAGCATACTTCCAAAATTGTGGCAAAATGTCTTAAGGACAACAAAGGCAAGGTGATGGACACTCCAACACCTTGCCTTTGTTGTCCTTAAGCCATATAGAACATTTGTGGGCAGAACTGAAAAAACTTGCACTGATTTAAAGAAAGAAAGTTAACATGAGATGATAGGTCTACATGCATTGTGAACTGCGTTCCATACTGAGATGGGCTGCCTGTCCCCACCATGACCGTTGATGATTCATCATGCAGAGGCTGTATAGAAGTCAGATCACTTATAATTTAACAGTTTCATTTCACGCCATGCTGTTCATATAAATAACTTACTATAACCAGTTTCTCCCAGTTATTTATCCCTTTTAAAGTGAATGGTTTAGAATGGTATATCCCAGTAAATCTCAGTAACCGGGTTACCACCATTCAATCCTAGTCGGGAGGAGGGAAAGAGGGTATTAGGGACAGGGTCGGGAGGGAGGAAGGAGGGAGGATCAGAGGGTTGTGAGGACAGGGACAGGAGAAAGGAGGGAGGAGGGTAGGGGTGAGTATCCAAGGAGGAAAGACATTCTGAATGCTGTAACCCCCCCACACAATCAGGCTGCAGTTTAGTTTGGTGGCTGCCTGTCACGTTCTGACCTTTATTTCCTTTGTTTTGTCGTTATTTAGTATGGTCAGGGCGTGAGTTGGGGTGGGCAGTCTATGTTTGTTTTTCTATGATTTGGGGATTTCTATGTTTCGGCCTAGTATGGTTCTCAATCAGAAGCAGGTTAAATCAAATCAAATCAAATCAAATTGATTCATATAGCCCTTCGTACATCAGCTGATATCTCAAAGTGCTGTACAGAAACCCAGCCTAAAACCCCAAACAGCAAGCAATGTAGGTGTAGAAGCACGGTGGCTAGGAAAAACTCCCTAGAAAGGCCAAAACCTAGGAAGAAACCTAGAGAGGAACCAGGCTATGTGGGGTGGCCAGTCCTCTTCTGGCTGTGCCGGGTGGAGATTATAACAGAACATGGCCAAGATGTTCAAATGTTCATAAATGATCAGCATGGTCGTATAATAATAAGGCAGAACAATTGAAACTGGAGCAGCAGCACGGCCAGGTGGACTGGGGACAGCAAGGAGTCATCATGTCAGGTAGTCCTGAGGCATGGTCCTAGGGCTCAGGTCCTACGAGAGATAGAAAGAAAGAGAGAAAGAGAGAATTAGAGAGAGCACACTTAAATTCACACAGGACACCGAATAGGACAGGAGAAGTACTCCAGATATAACAACATGACCCTAGCTCCCCGACACATAAACTACTGCAGCATAAATACTGGAGGCTGAGACAGGAGGGGTCAGGAGACACTGTGTCCCCATCCGAGGACACCCCTGGACAGGGCCAAACAGGAAGGATATAACCCCACCCACTTTGCCAAAGCACAGCCCCCACACCACTAGAGGGATATCTTCAACCACCAACTTACCATCCTGAGACAAGGCCGAGTATAGCCCACAAAGATCTCCACCACGACACAACCCAAGGGGGTGCGCCAACCCAGACAGGAAGATCACCTCAGTGACTCAACCCACTCAAGTGACACACCCCTCCTAGGGGTGAAAGAGCCCCAGTAAGCCAGTGACTCATCCCCTGTAATAGGGTTAAGGGCAGAGAATCCCAGTGGAAAGAGGGGAACCGGCCAGGCAGAGACAGCAAGGGCGGTTCGTTGCTCCAGAGCCTTTCCGTTCACCTTCATACTCCTGGGCCAGACTACACTCAATCATATGACCCACTGAAGAGATGAGTCTTCAGTAAAGACTTAAAGGTTGAGACCGAGTTTGCGTGTCTTACATGGGTAGGCAGACCATTCCATAAAAATGGAGCTCTATAGGAGAAAGCCCTGCCTCCAGCTGTTTGCTTAGAAATTCTAGGGACAATTAGGAGGCCTGCGTCTTGTGACCGTAGCGTACGTGTAGGTATGTACGGCAGGACCAAATCAGAGAGATAGGTAGGAGCAAGCCCATGTAATACTTTGTAGGTTAGCAGTAAAACCTTGAAATCAGTCCTTGCATTGACAGGAAGCCAGTGTAGGGAGGCTAGCACTGGAGTAATATGATCCATTTTTTTGGTTCTAGTCAGGATTCTAGCAGCCGTATTTAGCACTAACTAAAGTTTATTTAGTGCTTTATCCGGGTAGCCGGAAAGTAGAGCATTGCAGTAGTCGAACCTAGAAGTGACAAAAGCATGGATTAATTTTTCTGCATCATTTTTGGACAGAAAGTTTCTGATTTTTGCAATGTTACATAGATGGAAAAAAGCTGTCCTTGAAATGGTCTTGATATGTTCTTCAAAAGAGAGATGAGGGTCCAGAGTAACGCCGAGGTCCTTCACAGTTTTATTTGAGACGACTGTACAACCATTAAGATTAATTGTCAGATTTAACAGAAGATCTCTTTGTTTCTTCGGACCTAGAACAAGCATCTCTGTTTTGTCCGAGTTTAAAAGTAGAAAGTTTGCAGCCATCCACTTCCTTATGTCTGGAACACATGCTTCTAGCGAGGGCAATTTTGGGGCTTCACCATGTTTCATTGAAATGTACAGCTGTGTGTCATCCGCATAGCAGTGAAAGTTAACATTATGTTTTCGAATTACATCCCCAAGAGGTAAAATATATAGTGAAAACAATAGTGGTCCTAAAACGGAACCTTGAGGAACACCGAAATTTACAGTTGATTTGTCAGAGGACAAACCATTCACAGAGACAAACTGATATCTTTCCGACAGATAAGATCTAAACCAGGCCAGAACTTGTCCGTGCAGACCAATTTGGGTCTCCAATCTCTCCAAAGGAATGTGGTGATCGATGGTATCAAAAGCAGCACTAAGGTCTAGGAGCACGAGGACAGATGCAGAGCCTCGGTCCGATGCCATTAAAAGGTAATTTACCACCTTCACAAGTGCAGTCTCAGTGCTATGACGGGGTCTAAAACCAGACTGAAGCATTTTGTATACATTGTTTGTCTTCAGGAAGGCAGTGAGTTACTGTGCAACAGCCTTTTCTAAAAATGTTGAGAGGAATGGAAGATTCGATATAGGCCGATAGTTTTTTATATTTTCTGGGTCAAGGTTTGGCTTTTTCAAGAGAGGCTTTATTACTGCCACTTTTAGTGAGTTTGGTACACATCCGGTGGATAGAGAGCCGTTTATTATGTTCAACATAGGAGGGCCAAGCACAGGAAGCATCTCTTTCAGTAGAATAGTTGGAATAGGGTCCAGTATGCAGCTTGAAGGTTTAGAGGCCATGATTATTTGCATCATTGTGTCAAGAGATTTAGTACGAAAACACTTGAGTGTCTCTCTTGATCCTAGGTCCTGGCAGAGTTGTGCAGACTCAGGAAAACTGAGCTTTGAAGGAATACGCAGATTTAAAGAGGAGTCCGTAATTTGCTTTTTAATAATCATGATCTTTTCCTCAAAGAAGTTCATGAATTTATCACTGCTGAAGTGAAAGTCATCCTCTCTTGGGGAATGCTGCTTTTTAGTTAGCTTTGTGACAGTATCTAAAAGGAATTTCGGATTGTTCTTATTTTCCTCAATTAAGTTAGAAAAATAGGATGATCGAGCAGCAGTAAGGGCTCTTCGGTACTGCACGGTACCGTCTTTCCAAGCTAGTCGGAAGACTTCCAGTTTGGTGTGGCGCCATTTCCGTTCCAATTTTCTGGAAGCTTGCTTCAGAGCTCGGGTATTTTCTGTGTACCAGGGAGCTAGTTTCTTATGAGAAATGTTTTTAGTTTTTAGGGGTGCAACTGCATCTAGGGTATTGCGCAAGGTTAAATTGAGATCCTCAGTTAGGTGGTTAACTGATTTTTGTCCTCTGGCGTCCTTGGGTAGGCAGAGGGAGTCTGGAAGGGCATCAAGGAATCTTTGTGTTGTCTGTGAATTTATAGCACGACTTTTGATGTTCCTTGGTTGGGGTCTGAGCAGATTTTTTGTTGCAATTGCAAATGTAATAAAATGGTGGTCATTAGTTGTCTCTGATTGAGAATCATACTTAGGTAGCCTGGGTGTCACTGTTTGTTTGTGGGTGTTTGTTTCCGTGTCTGTGTTTGTTCACCACACGGTAAATCAAATCAAATCAAATCAAATCAAATTTATTTATATAGCCCTTCGTACATCAGCTGATATCTCAAAGTGCTGTACAGAAACCCAGCCTAAAACCCCAAACAGCAAGCAATGCAGGTGTAGAAGCACGGTGGCTAGGAAAAACTCCCTAGAAAGGCCAAAACCTAGGAAGAAACCTAGAGAGGAACCAGGCTATGTGGGGTGGCCAGTCCTCTTCTGGCTGTGCCGGGTGGAGATTATAACAGAACATGGCCAAGATGTTCAAATGTTCATAAATGACCAGCATGGTCGAATAATAATAAGGCAGAACAGTTGAAACTGGAGCAGCAGCACAGTCAGGTAGAAGTTGAAACTGGAGCAGCAGCATGGCCAGGTGGACATGGCCAACGGTACTGTTTTCGGTTTCGGTCATTCACGTTACGTTTATTGTTTTTGTATTTTAGTTTTCAGTTTGTCTTTAAAATAAACATCATGAACACTTACCACGCCATATATTGGTACTCCGATCCTTCTCGCCTCTCCTCTTCAGACGAAGAGGAGGAAAACCCTTACACTGCCTACCATCTCACACAAATGTCATATTTCGAAGTTGTTCCAAATGTCAAATTTTTAAGGTTAGGGTTATGTTCAGGCATGATTTCAATTCTTAAGCTTCGGCATTAACTCCGAAAGGTAATCATTAAGGTTTGGGGTAGCCTTAAAACAAAAATATCAAAACAACTTTCTATCACTGGAATCAAACTTACAACCTTTGTAATCAGAGGTATATGCTTATGACCATCTGCTATCCCCATCCACAACACCCTAGAAAAACTGAATCCTACTTGAAGGTAACAGCACTCACTGTTGCCCCTAGAGGTCGGTTTCAATGTCATCTCCCAATGTCCTCAGACGTGTATGGACTCTGCTGGGCTCTGCTGTGTCCCCTTTAACATTGCCCTTTAAAACACACACACACACACACACACACACACACACACACACACACACACACACACACACACACACACACACACACACACACACACACACACACACACACACACACACACACGCACAGCGAGGGCCATTTAGTGTGATGTCCCCGGCATTTCCCTTCTAACTCAACCTTTCACATTCTATCTGACAGAAAGAGAAGGGAAGCTATGCAGATCTGAGCTGGCTTCTGTGTGTGGTCTATGCTGGCTCCTCACTTCAACTGCAATCTCTTTAGAGGGCAAATGGTCTCTTCCAGTGCTAGGCTAATAAACACACGCGCGCGCACACACACGCACGCACGCACGCACGCACGCACGCACGCACGCACACACACACACACACACACACACACACACACACACACACACGCAGTGGTCAAATTACGCTGTCAGTGACAGTGTGAGAATGATTAATCAATACCCCCCACTAGCTAAAGGAAACCAGTGATGGACCCCTTGTCTCCTCCTTCCCACTGATCCTCCCTTTCTCCCCCTCAACCACTCTCTCTTGCTTTGTCATCCCCCTGTCTCTCCTCTCTCACCCCCGTTCTCCCCCTCTCATTCCCTCTCATTCCTCCCCTCCCTGCCCCTTTCATCCCATCTAATCCCACTCTCTCTAAACCTCCATCTCTCTCTCCGTGGGACTCAAAACACAGACCCTTAAGTTCAACAAGGAGCCTGCATACAAACTTCTCAGAAATGTAATAAATAAGAAAATATGTTTTATAGGAAAAGAAGGTTCATTTAAATTCATCAGCTGTCTGAGAGAGATTAGAACAGGTTATCAAATCAAATCAAATCAAATTTATTTATATAGCCCTTCGTACATCAGCTGATATCTCAAAGTGCTGTACAGAAACCCAGCCTAAAACCCCAAACAGCAAGCAATGCAGGTGTAGAAGCACGGTGGCTAGGAAAAACTCCCTAGAAAGGCCAAAACCTAGGAAGAAACCTAGAGAGGAACCAGGCTATGTGGGGTGGCCAGTCCTCTTCTGGCTGTGCCGGGTGGAGATTATAACAGAACATGGCCAAGATGTTCAAATGTTCATAAATGACCAGCATGGTCCAATAATAATAAGGCAGAACAGTTGAAACTGGAGCAGCAGCACAGTCAGGTGGACTGGGGACAGCAAGGAATCATCATGTCAGGTAGTCCTGGGGCACGGTCCTAAGGCTCAGGTCCTCCGAGAGAGAGAAAGAAAGAGAGAATCAGAGAGAGCATATGTGGGGTGGCCAGTCCTCTTCTGGCTGTGCCGGGTGGAGATTATAACAGAACATGGCCAAGATGTTCAAATGTTCATAAATGACCAGCATGGTCCAATAATAATAAGGCAGAACAGTTGAAACTGGAGCAGCAGCATGGCCAGGTGGACTGGGGACAGCAAGGAGTCATCATGTCAGGTAGTCCTGGGGCATGGTCCTAGGGCTCAGGTCAGTTGAAACTGGAGCAGCAGCATGGCCAGGTGGACTGGGGACAGCAAGGAGTCATCATGTCAGGTAGTCCTGGGGCATGGTCCTAGGGCTCAGGTCCTCCGAGAGAGAGAAAGAAAGAGAGAAGGAGAAAATTAGAGAACGCACACTTAGATTCACACAGGACAGCGAATAGGACAGGAGAAGTACTCCAGATATAACAAACTGACCCTAGCCCCCCGACACATAAACTACTGCAGCATAAATACTGGAGGCTGAGACAGGAGGGGTCAGGAGACACTGTGGCCCCATCCGAGGACACCCCCGGACAGGGCCAAACAGGAAGGATATAACCCCACCCACTTTGCCAAAGCACAGCCCCCACACCACTAGAGGGATAACTTCAACCACCAACTTACCATCCTGAGACAAGGCTGAGTATAGCCCACAAAGATCTCCGCCACGGCACAACCCAAGGGGGGGGCGCCAACCCAGACAGGATGACCACAACAGTGAATCAACCCACTCTGGTGACGCACCCCCTCCAGGGACGGCATGAGAGAACCCCAGTAAGCCAGTGACTCAGCCCCTGTAATAGGGTTAGAGGCAGAGAATCCCAGTGGAAAGAGGGGAACCGGCCAGGCAGAGACAGCAAGGGCGGTTCGTTGCTCCACAGCCTTTCCGTTCACCTTCCCACTCCTGGGCCAGACTACACTCAATCATATGACCCACTGAAGAGATGAGTCTTCAGTAAAGACTTAAAGGTTGAGACCGAGTTTGCGTCTCTGACATGGGTAGGCAGACCGTTCCATAAAAATGGAGCTCTATAGGAGAAAGCCCTGCCTCCAGCTGTTTGCTTAGAAATTCTAGGGACAATTAGGAGGCCTGCGTCTTGTGACCGTAGCGTACGTGTAGGTATGTACGGCAGGACCAAATCAGAGAGATAGGTAGGAGCAAGCCCATGTAATGCTTTGTAGGTTAGCAGTAAAACCTTGAAATCAGCCCTTGCTTTGACAGGAAGCCAGTGTAGAGAGGCTAGCACTGGAGTAATATGATCAAATTTTTTGGTTCTAGTCAAGATTCTAGCAGCCGTATTTAGCACTAACTGAAGTTTATTTAGTGCTTTATCCGGGTAGCCGGAAAGTAGAGCATTGCAGTAGTGTAACCTAGAAGTGACAAAAGCATGGATTAATTTTTCTGCATCAGTTTTGGACAGAAAGTTTCTGATTTTTGCAATGTTACGTAGATGGAAAAAAGCTGTCCTCGAAATGGTCTTGATATGTTCTTCAAAAGAGAGATCAGGGTCCAGAGTAACGCCGAGGTCCTTCACAGTTTTATTTGAGACGACTGTACAACCATTAAGATTAATTGTCAGATTCAACAGAAGATCTCTTTGTTTCTTGGGACCTAGAACAAGCATCTCTGTTTTGTCCGAGTTTAATAGTAGAAAGTTTGCAGCCATCCACTTCCTTATGTCTGAAACACATGCTTCTAGCGAGGGCAATTTTGGGGCTTCACCATGTTTCATTGAAATGTACAGCTGTGTGTCATCCGCATAGCAGTGAAAGTTAACATTATGTTTTCGAATAACATCCCCAAGAGGTAAAATATATAGTGAAAACAATAGTGGTCCTAAAACGGAACCTTGAGGAACACCGAAATTTACAGTTGATTTGTCAGAGGACAAACCATTCACAGAGACAAACTGATATCTTTCCGACACCAGGCCAGAACATGTCCGTGTAGACCAATTTGGGTTTCCAATCTCTCCAAAAGACGGTGGTGATCGATGGTATCGAAAGCAGCACTAAGGTCTAGGAGCACGAGGACAGATGCAGAGCCTCGGTCCGATGCCATTAAAAGGTCATTTACCACCTTCACAAGTGCAGTCTCAGTGCTATGATGGGGTCTAAAACCAGACTGAAGCATTTCGTATACATTGTTTGTCTTCAGGAAGGCAGTGAGTTGCTGCACAACAGCCTTCTCTAAAAATTTTGAGAGGAATGGAAGATTCGATATAGGCTGATAGTTTTTTATATTTTCTGGGTCAAGGTTTGGCTTTTTCAAGAGAGGCTTTATTACTGCCACTTTTAGTGAGTTTGGTACACATCCAGTGGATAGAGAGCCGTTTATTATGTTCAACATAGGAGGGCCAAGCACAGGAAGCAGCTCTTTCAGTAGTTTAGTTGGAATAGGGTCCAGTATGCAGCTTGAAGGTTTAGAGGCCATGATTATTTTCATCATTGTGTCAAGAGATATAGTACTAAAACACTTGAGCGTCTCTCTTGATCCTAGGTCCTGGCAGAGTTGTGCAGACTCAGGACAACTGAGGTTTGGAGGAATACACACGTTTAAAGAGGAGTCCGTAATTTGCTTTCTAATAATCATAATCTTTTCCTCAAAGAAGTTCATGAATTTATCACTGCTAAAGTGAAAGTCATCCTCTCTTGGGGAATGCTGCTTTTTAGTTAGCTTTGCGACAGTATCAAAAAGGAATTTCGGATTGTTCTTATTTTCCTCAATTAAGTTAGAAAAATAGGATGATCGAGCAGCAGTAAGGGCTCTTCGGTACTGCACGGTACTGTCTTTCCAAGCTAGTCGGAAGACTTCCAGTTTGGTGTGGCGCCATTTCCGTTCCAATTTTCTGGAAGCTTGCTTCAGAGCTCGGGTATTTTCTGTGTACCAGGGAGCTAGTTTCTTATGAGAAATGTTTTTAGTTTTTAGGGGTGCAACTGCATCTAGGGTATTGCGCAAGGTTAAATTGAGATCCTCAGTTAGGAGGTTAACTGATTTTTGTCCTCTGGCATCCTAGGGTAGGCAGAGGGAGTCTGGAAGGGCATCAAGGAATCTTTGTGTTGTCTGTGAATTCATAGCATGACTTTTGATGTTCCTTGGTTGGGGTCTGAGCAGATTATTTGTTGCAATTGCAAACGTAATAAAATGGTGGTCCGATAGTTCAGGATTATGAGGAAAAACATTAAGATCCACAACATTTATTCCATGGGACAAAACTAGGTCCAGCGTATGACTGTGACAGTGAGTGGGTCCAGAGACATGTTGGACAAAACCCACTGAGTCGATGATGGCTCCGAAAGCCTTTTGGAGTGGGTCTGTGGACTTTTCCTTGTGAATATTAAAGTCACCAAAGATTAGAATATCATCTGCTATGACTACAAGGTCCGATAGGAATTCAGGGAACTCAGTGAGAAACGCTGTATATGGCCCAGGAGGCCTGTAAACAGTAGCTATAAAAAGTGATTGAGTAGGCTGCATAGATTTCATGACTAGAAGCTCAAAAAACGAAAACGTCATTTTTTTTTTTGTAAATTGAAATTTGCTATCGTAAATGTTAGCAACACCTCCGCCTTTGCAGGATGCACGGGGGATATGGTCACTAGTGTAGCCAGGAGGTGAGGCCTCATTTAAAACAGTAAATTCATCAGGCTTAAGCCATGTTTCAGTCAGGCCAATCACATCAAGATTATGATCAGTGATTAGTTCATTGACTATAATTGCCTTTGAAGTAAGGGATCTAACATTAAGTAGCCCTATTTTGAGATGTGAGGTATCATAATCTCTTTCAGTAATGACAGGAATGGAGGTGGTCTTTATCCTAGTGAGATTGCTAAGGCGAACACCGCCATGTTTAGTTTTGCCCAACCTAGGTCGAGGCACAGACACGGTCTCAATGGTGATAGCTGAGCTGACTACACTGACTGTGCTAGTGGCAGACTCCACTATGCTGGCAGGCTGGCTAACAGCCTGCTGCCTGGTCTGCACCCTATTTCATTGTGGAGCTAGAGGAGTTAGAGCCCTGTCTATGTTGGTAGATAAGATGAGAGCACCCCTCCAGCTAGGGTGGAGTCCGTCACTCCTCAGCAGGTCAGGCTTGGTCCTGTTTGTGGGTGAGTTATCCAAGGTGAAACATTGTGTTGATGGGAAACTAAAACTTCCTGTCAAGCTGATGTAAGTCCCTAAATGAAAATGGTAAACATTGAGGAATCATACTTTATTAATGACCCAGCTAGACAGTGATATTGACATCCAATGAGGTAAATAATTATGAATTGTGTGGAAGGATCAAATCCACGCCTCTCTGTGTGTGTGTGTTTGTGTGTGTGTGTTTGTGTTTGGTGTGTGCGTGCATACGTGTGTGTGTGGGTGTGTGTCATTGGGGACTGGCCCTCGGTGCTGTAACAAGTGGTCGGGTGTTTGTTTTTTAATTAAGGTTGTTCGTTAATCAGATTCCTTCACATAGTTTAAACAGCTGGAGCAAGCATACAAAGTTTAGTTAACTTCACCATAGGTTTTAATAAAGAATAGAAACCAGAAACTGCATGCTTATTTTCCTGTCTGTCTCTCTCTCTCTCTGTCTCTCAATTCAACTCAAGGGATTTATTGGCATGGAAAACATATGTTAACATTGCCAAAGCAAGTGAAATAGATAACAAACA
This sequence comes from Oncorhynchus tshawytscha, assembly GCF_018296145.1. Taxonomy (NCBI): domain Eukaryota; kingdom Metazoa; phylum Chordata; class Actinopteri; order Salmoniformes; family Salmonidae; genus Oncorhynchus; species Oncorhynchus tshawytscha. The sequence continues at coordinate 74,388,025 of NC_056429.1, read as the reverse complement.
AAAGTGAAATAAACAATCAAAATGAACAGTTAACATTGTATTACTGTCCTGGGGCTCTGTGGGGTCTGTTTGTGTTTGTGAACAGAGCCCCAGGACCAGCTTGCTTAGGGGACTCTCCAGGTTCATCTCTCTGTAGTTGATGGCTTTGTTATGGAAGGTTTTGGGAATCACTTCTTGTTAGGTGGTTGTAGAATTTAACATCTCTTTTTTTGAATTTTGATAATTAGCAGGTATCTGCATGCATTATTTGGTGTTTTGAATTGCACACTGAGGATATTTTTGTAGAATTCTGCATGCAGAGTCTCAATTTGGTGTTTGTCCCATTTTTGTGAATTCTTGGTTGGTGAGCGGACCCCAGACCTCACAACCATAAAGGGCAATGGGTAACCGATTCAAGTATTTTTAGCCAGATCCTAATTGGTATGTCGAATTTTACGTTCCTTTTGATGGCATCGAAGGCCCTCTCTCAGCTCATTCACAGCTTTGTGGAAGTTACCTGTGGCGCTGATGTTTAGGCTGAGGTCTGTATAGTTTTTTGGTGCTCTAGGGCAATGGTGTCTAGATGGAATTTGTATTTGTGGTTCTGGCGACTGGACCTTTTTTGGAACTCTATTATTTTTGTCTTGTTGAGATTTACTGTCAGGTCCCAAGACTGGCAGAATCTGTGCAGAAGATCTAGGTGTTGCCCATTGGTTGGTGACAGAAGCACCAGATTGTCAGCAAACAGTAGACATTTGACTTCAGATTCTAGTATGGTGAGGCAGACTGTTCTAGTGTCCTCGCCAATTCATTGATATATATTTTGACGAGTGTGGGGGTTAAGCTGTTTTCCTGTCTCACCCCACGTCCCTATATAAAGAAATATGTGTGTTTTTTGCCTATTTTAACCGCACACTTGTTGTTTGTGTAAATGGATTTTATAATGTCATATGTTTTTCTGCCAATACCACTTTCCATCAATTTTTAGAGACTCTCATGCCAAATTGAGTGAAAGGCTTTTTTGAAATCCACAGAGAATAAGAGGACTTTGCCTTTGTTTTGGTTTGCTTGTTTGCCAATTAGGGTGTACAGGGTGAATACGTGGTCTGTCGCACAGTAATTTGTTATAAAGCCATTTTGACATTTGTCAGTACATTGTTCTCACTGAGGAAATGTACAAGTCTGCTGTTAATGATAATGCAGAGGATTTTCACAAGGTTGCTGTTGATGCATATCCCACGGTAGACATTGGGGTCAAATTTGTCTCCACTTTTGTGGATTGGGGTGATCAGTCCTTGGTTCCAAATATTGGTAATGAGAGCTAAGGATGATGCTAAGGAGTTTAAGTATAGCCATTTGGAATTTGTTGTCTGTATATTTCATCAATTCATTGATGATACCATCAACACCACAGGTATTTTTGGGTTGGAGGGTTTGTATTTTGTCCTGTAGTTCATTCAGTGCAATTGGAGAATCCAGTTGGTTCTGGTAGTCTTTAATAGTTTCTAAGATTTTAAGATTTGTATTTGATCAGGTATATGTTTTGACTGTTTTTTCTTTGTTATAGGGACACACATAGTGGAGAGGTGGTTTACCCATATGTAGATAACTCTTTGTGTGGTTGTTTGTTTTCTGTGCATTCTTCAATGACACTGAGCTGATTTCTGACCTGCTGTTCCTTCTTTTTCTGTAGTGAAGGCATAGACTCAGGTTTTCTGGGTCTCTATGTTTTTGGTTGGATAGGTTCCTCAATTTCTTTCTTAGATTTTTACATTCTTCATCAAACCATTTGTCACTGTTGTTAATTTTCTTCGGTTTTCTGTTTGAAATGTTTAGATTTGATAGGGAAGCGGAGAGATCAAATATAGTGTTCAGGTTTTCTACTGCCAAGTTTACCCCTTCACTATTACAGTGGAACGTTTTGTCCAGGAAGTTGTCTAAAAGGGATTGCATTTATTGTTGCCTAATAGTTTTTTGTTAGGTTTCCACATTACATTCCTTCCATCTATAGCATTTCTTAATATTATTCAGTGGCTTTGATGCCTCATGATTGAGTATTGCTCTGTTCAAGTAGACTGTGATTTTGCTGTAATCTGATAAGGGTGTCAGTGGGCTGCCTCTGAACACTCTGAGAGACTCTGTGTTGAGGTCAGTGATAAAGTAGTCTACAGTACTCCTGCCAAGAGATGAGCTATAGGTGAACCTACCATAGGAGTCCCCTCGAAGCCTAACATTGACTATGTACATACCCAGCGTGCGGCAGAGCTGCAGGAGTTGTGACCCGTTTTTGTTGGTTATGTTGTCGTAGTTGTGCCTATGGGGGCATAAGGGGAGGGAATGCTGTCACCTCCAGGCAGGTGTTTGTCCCCCTGTGTGCTGAGGGTGTCAGGCTCTTGTCCGTTTCTGGCATTTAGGTCGCCACAGACTAGTACATGTCCCTGGGCCTGGAAATTATTGATTTCTCCCCCGGGATGGAGAACCTGTCTTCATTAAAGTATGGTGATCCTAGTGGGGGATATAGGTAGCACACTGGAGGACATTTTTCTCTATTTATATAATTTACTTTTGAATTTCTATCCAAATGTAAAATGTTCCTATTTTGTCTAATTTAATAGAGGAGTTAGGTCTGCTCTATATCAAATTAGCATACCTCCTAAGTCCCTTCCCTGTTTCACACCTGGTAGTTTGGTGGATGGGACTACCAACTCTCTGTAACCTAGAGGGCAACCAGTGGTTCCGTCTCCTCTGTACGTTGTTTCTTGTAGGATGACAATGTCTGTATTTCCAATTTCTTTAGTGAAGTCCAGGTTCCTGCTCTTTAGGCCAAAGGCAGATGACCTCAGGCCTTGGATTTTCCAGGGTGAGACAGTGAAGGCTTTGTGTTCCATAAAGTGTCCAATGTTGTTGGTTGTATGGTTTGGCTTCAGACCAGTAAGCTTGAGTAGAGCCTGCTTGAGCATCTGGTATATGCCATTGGCTTGAGCTAGTGTAAGAGTGGGGGTTGGGCCTGTTTGCCTGCTCACTGCTTGGGTGTACTGTATGTGTGACTACCATATTGAGGCCCTCTTTGCGTGAGTGGGGGGCATGGGGTGGGCAGAAGGAGAAGAGATCTGATCTGATGGGGCCTTAATGTGGTGTGGTTATGGTTGATTTGGGGGGTGTTGATTGGTTTGAGTGGGGGTGTGGATGTGGCTGGTGGTACTGTGGTCTGGATGTAAGTCCTCTCGGCATGTGGGGGGGGGGGGTGTCTTGCTGGTCTGGGCTGGGTGTCTATTGATCTGTTGCTCCTGTGTGTAGTGTTGGGGCTACGTTTGAGGGCAATGTCCTTCAGGGTCCGGGCGAAGGTGGGCACTGCAGCCTTGTATAGGTGGACCTGGTCGTAAAGGCTGGTCAAGTCCAGGGTGGAGTTGTGGGCCAGGTAAACATTTGGTTTTGAGGCACAGTCACGGGAAATCCTTGCGTTTACCACTGTATACAGTACACCCCCCAGGTGGTGAGGGTAGGCAACAACATCTCCTCCCCGCTGATCCTCAACACTGGGGCCCCAACACTGGGGCCCCACAAGGGTGCGTTCTGAGCCCTCTCCTGTACTCCCTGTTCACCCACGACTGCGTGGCCATGCACGCCTCCAACTCAATCATCAAGTTTGCGGACGACACAACAGTGGTAGGCTTGATCACCAACAACGACGAGACGGCCTACAGGGAGGAGGTGAGGGCCCTCGGAGTGTGGTGTCAGGAAAATAACCTCACACTCAACGTCAACAAAACTAAGGAGATGATTGTGGACTTCAGGAAACACCAGAGGGAACACCCCCATCCACATCGATGGAACAGTAGTGGAGAGGGTAGCAAGTTTTAAGTTCCTCGGCATACACATCACAGACAAACTGAATTGGTCCACTCACACAGACAGCATCGTGAAGGCGCAGCAGCGCCTCTTCAACCTCAGGAGGCTGAAGAAATTCGGCTTGTCACCAAAAGCACTCACAAACTTCTACAGATGCACAATCGAGAGCATCCTGGCGGGCTGTATCACCGCCTGGTATGGCAACTGCACCGCCCTCAACCGTAAGGCTCTCCAGAGGGTAGTGAGGTCTGCACAACGCATCACCGGGGCAAACTACCTGCCCTCCAGGACACCTACACCACCCGATGCTACAGGAAGGCCATAAAGATCATCAAGGACATCAACCACCCGAGCCACTGCCTGTTCACCCCGCTGCCATCCAGAAGGCGAGGTCAGTACAGGTGCATCAAAGCTGGGACCGAGAGACTGAAAAACAGCTTCTATCTCAAGGCCATCAGACTGTTAAACAGCCACCACTAACATTGAGTGGCTACTGCCAACACACTGTCAATGACACTGACTCTACTCCAGCCACTTTAATCATGGGAATTGATGGGAAATGATGTAAATATATCACTAGCCACTTTAAACAATGCTACCTTATATAATGTTACTTACCCTACATTGTTCATCTCATATGCATACGTTGATACTGTACTCTATATCATCGACTGCATCCTTATGTAATACATGTATCACTAGCCACTTTAACTATGCCACTTGGTTTACATACTTATCTCATATGTATATACTGTACTCGATATCATCTACTGTATCTTGCCTATGCTGCTCTGTACCATCACTCATTCATATATCCTTATGTACATATTCTTTATCCCCTTACACTGTGTATGACAGTAGTTTTTTTTGGAATTGTTAGTTAGATTACTTGCTCGTTATTACTGCATTGTCGGAACTAGAAGCACAAGCATTTCGCTACATACGCATTAACATCTGCTAACCATGTGTATGTGACAAATAAAATTTGATTTGATTTGATTTGATTTGTATGGTAGCAGCATGGAAGTGTTTTCATGGTAGCAAGGTGGAGATAACCACTAGTGGGTTGGGGCAAGTGGAAAAAGCTTTTTCAATCACTCCCTTGAGTGCTGTGGTCACACTTTTCCCTTCAAAGCCCTCTCCATTTGTTTGGGGTAGGCTGTGAGACTCTCCTGCCATTGTTGGGGTCAAGGGCTTTGACACAGTTCACTTCACACCTCAGTGCTAATTGAAGTTGTATCTCTGTCCCAGAAAGCTTGGTAGCCTTAACTTAGCATTCAGTATATTTCTTCTTGGATTTTGAAAATAAAAAATAGCTTCAGACTAAACATTACTCACTCAGTTCCAGGTCGGATAGTTTTTCAGGTTTCTGTTTGTTTGCCAAAGCATTTGCTGTATAGTTTAGGAATAATAATCATTGGTAGTAGGAAGCCTTTCAGGAGGGTAAATCTATCTTTTTGTAAAAACATGATGAGAAATGCGGGAGCTCATCTGCTCATGACCTCTCCTGTCGTCTCTCTCTCTCTCATAAATGAATTATAGTTATTGATACATGTATATATATATATGTGTGTTTTTATTCAAAGCTAAGATCTATCAAGAACGCATCTAGCATGTTTTATAATGATGAAACTTATTTTATATATTTTTTATTTATTTTATAAGAGATAATGTGGTGTAGTTGTTACCAAAAGATGACTGTTGGCTGAGCTAAGTATGAAGTATTGCTATTTATTACTAAGTATGAAGTATTGTAATTTATAATTAAGTATGAGGTATTGCTATTTGTTACTAAGTATGAATTATTATTATTTATTACTTAGTATGAAGTAATGTTATTTGAAATGGTACCATCTTCAAAATGTCAAAGTGGGTCAGTCAGTGTTGTAAAATATTGAGCATGGAGATGCATTACAGTAAGTATATAGTGAGTATATAGTGAGTATATAGTAAGTATATAGTAAGTATATAGTGAGTATATAGTAAGTATATAGTGAGTATATAGTAAATATATAGTGAGTATATAGTAAGTATATAGTGAGTATATAGTAAGTATATAGTGAGTATATAGTGAGTATATAGTGAGTATATAGTAAATATATAGTGAGTATATAGTAAGTATATAGTGAGTATATAGTAAGTATATAGTGAGTATATAGTGAGTATATAGTGAGTATATAGTAAGTATATAGTGAGTATATAGTAAGTATATAGTGAGTATATAATAAGTATATAGTGAGTATATAGTAAGTATATAGTGAGTATATAGTAAGTATATAGTGAGTATATAGTAAGTATATAGTGAGTATATAGTAAGTATATAGTGAGTATATAGTAAGTATATAGTGAGAGTATATAGTAAGTATATAGTGAGTATATAGTAAGTATATAGTGAGTATATAGTAAGTATATAGTGAGTATATAGTAAGTATATAGTGAGTATATAGTAAGTATATAGTGAGTATATAGTAAGTATATAGTGAGTATATAGTAAGTATATAGTGAGTATATAGTAAGTATATAGTGAGTATATAGTAAGTATATAGCTCTGTGGTGCTTTACTTTGGTGTGTGTGTGGGGGGAGGGGGTTACTGTGGCTGTGTGTTTGTGTGTGTGTATGTATATGTCTCTCTCTCTCTCTCTCTCTCTCTCTGTGTGTGTGGGTGTGTGTCTGTGTGTGTGTGTTCGGAGAGGAGGCAGTACTGAGGCCTATATCTGTCTCTAACTCTTAATTAAGCCCTGGGCTCCAGTGGCCTTGACTTATTAAAGACACACACACTGCAGGGAACCGAAGAACTGTACTTGTATGTTTTATGACTCAGTTTGCTGATTAGTTACCTTTGAAAGAAGGATGGAAAGAAGGAAGAAATAAGGATGGAAATAAAAAAGAAGAAAAGAAAGACAGAAACAAAGAATTACAACAAGAAAGAAAGTAGAATGAAAAAAGTGAGAAAGGAGAGAGGAGGGAGATAGACAGAAAGTGTAGCACATCAACAAAGGCTTATAAAATAATACGAGGGACCTCACTCAATGAAATAACTCTACATCTGGCCTATTGAATTTATCAGCAGTATGTTATAAAACTGTAATGAGTGCAGGATAGGAGAATGAAGGAGAGGGGGAATAGAGAGGAGAGGGGAGGATAAGAGAGGACCCAGCAAACAGGGGACATCCTTAGGACATTAGGCGACGTTCCCATTAGGTCCCTTTAAAACCTTCAGAGGTCGATGTCCGCGCCGGTGCAGACGTTGCTGACATCATAACGCTTTATTAAAAGCCCAGTATATTTGGAAAAAAAATCCAGTTGTTGGTGTTTTTGGCCCACCGCATAACGACAACTGGTGGTTTGATTGTAATAAACCAATGACAGTTCATCTTTGAATTGCATACAGTGGGGCAAAAAAGTATTTAGTCAGCCACCAATTGTGCAAGTTCTCCCACTTAAAAAGATGAGAGAGGCCTGTCATTTTCATCATAGGTACACTTCAACTATGACAGACAAAATTAGAAAAAAAAATCCATAAAATCACATTGTAGGATTTTTAATGAATTTATTTGCAAATGATGGTGGAAAATAAGTATTTGGTCACCTACAAACATACGTCACTTCCTGTTGTACCCAGAACGAGGAAGAGCTCGGTTATGTTTGTTTGGAAAGTTTGTTGTTTAAATCTATGTTGGAAAGTTCTTGGTAGCTACCTATTGTAGCTTCTTATGTTGGATCCTATGATGCAGTTGGCCATCATGTTGGTAGCTGCTAGCTAGCTGGACATCAAGCTAGCGAGGTGTTCTTGAACGCAGCTCACGACGCTGTTATCCATTGTGGCTGGGACCACGGATTGTCCCGGTTTGTGGCTGTCTAGATCCATGCTGTTTGTTGTTTTCAATTTTCCCCGATACCTGCCCTGTCTGGAACTGCGAGGAGTAATAGCCTAACATACATTGCTAGCTAGCATGACAAAGATCAAAACCGGAGGGATTACCGTTGAGGACAGTTCCAGTGGTGTCTCTATCACACGTGAAGGATCTTTTAAATGAACAAAAAGAGACCTACAAGCAGTTGTTTCAACAAGAAAATAGCTTCAAGTGTTTTGTCTAAATACTCATGGATTCTACTAATAAAAGAATGGATGACCTGACCAGAGAGGTCCAGTTTGCAGTTCTCCCAGGGTCAGCTCGATGAGTTGAAACAGGAGAACGGCAAGATGACAGCAATCTGTAAGTCATTGAGAGAGGACATCAGTTCTGTATGTGAATTCATGATAACAATGACAGATAAATCAGACTATCTCGAGGGAATCTGTTTGTTGTTTTCAATTTTCTGGAACTGCATGGAGTAACAGCCTAACATACATTGCTACCATGACAATGATCAAAAGCCAGCGCTATTACCATTGAGGACAGTGCCAGTGGTGTCTCTCTATCACACATGAAGGATCTTTTAAACGAACAAAAAGAGGCCTTACAAGCAGTTGTTACAACAACATGGTTGTGGACAGAATTTCAGAATCTCCACATGAGACCTGGATGGAGTCTGAGGACAAAGTGAGGGAAATTATCTCTGAGAAATTGACCACAGGAAGATTGAGGTGGAGCGCGCCCACAGGACTGGAAAAACCACCACCGGCCCAGGTGATAGGCCCAGGCCAAAAGTGTTCAAGGTCCTGAGGATCAAGGACAAGGTAGCTGTTCTGGAAAGAGCCAAGAACTTGAGAGGAACGTATATCTTCCTCAACGGGGACTATCCTGAAGCTATGCGCCAGAAGAGGAAAGAACTGATCCCAGCCATGAATGCTGCCAGAGCGCGTGGAGACATAGCGTACATCTGCTACGACAGGCTCATTGTCCACCCTCCCTCCCAGAAGCCTGGAAAGGATGAGAGAGCCAAGAATATGGGTTCGTAGCCTCAACCCAACAGCACACACAACAATTGATTAATGGACTGCTGAATGTATATATTTGTCTCTTTTTTGTCTGCTCTTTTCAATATTATGTCTGTCTCTGATAAGCTACCCAGGAAAGGGCTGAAAATAGCCCATATTAATATACAGTATTTTGCCTTAGAAATAATGTTCATGAAATCAATAACTTGCTAATATCAGATAACATTCATACATTAGACATTTCTAAGACTCACTTAGATAATTCATTTGATGATACAGGAGTAGCAATACATGTATATCACATCTATAGAAGAGACAGAAATGCTTATGGTGGAGGTGTTGCTGTATATATTCAGAGCCATATCCCTGTAATGCTTAGATTGATTCTATACATCGTTTGACATGTTCCTACGGACTGTAACAGAACTTTTTGACTTTTTGTCTGCTCCTAGTGATCTCGCATGATATAATTGGAACACTGGGCTAAACGTGCAAACAAAAATGAGGTATTTGGACATAAATTATGGACATTATCGAACAAAACAAACATTTATTGTGGAATTGGGATTCCTGGGATTGCATTCTGATGAAGATCATCAAAGGTAAGTGAATATTTATAATGCTATTTCTGACTTCTGTTGACTCCAATGTGGCGAATATCTGTTTGGCTTGATTTGTTGTCTGAGCTCTGTACTCAGATTACTGCATGGTTTGCTTTTTCCGTAAAGGTTTTTTTGAAATCTGACACAGCGGTTGCATTAACTTGTTGAATCTAGGGGTAATTTTTTTATTTTTTGGAAAAATAACGTTCCCAAAGTAAACAGGCTATTTTTCAGGACCAGAAAATAGAATATGCATATAGTTGACAGCTTAGGATTGAAAACACTCTAAAGTTTCCAAAACTGTAAAAACATTGTCTGTGAGTTTAACAGAACTGATATTGCAGGCAAAAGAATGAGAAAAATCCAATCAGGAACGCAGCGGTTTCTAAATAAGAGTCCCTTCCTATGCTTCCCTATTGAGCAGTGAATGGGATATCAACGAGATTCCTTTTTTATGGCTTCCTTAATGTGTCTAGTATCACAAGACATAGTTTCAGGCTTTTATTTTGAAAAATGAGCCTGAGCGACAACATTGCGTCAGTGTCCACCTGATGGCTCTTTGTGTATTTCTCACGCAAAAGACAGAGGTAGCCATTTTTCCACCTGGTCTTACTGAAAAAAGCTCTGTCCCGGTTGATATATTATCGAATAGATATTTGAAAAACACCTTGAGGATTGATTATAAACAATGTTTGCCATGTTTCTGTCTGTTATGGAGCTAATTTGGAATATTTTCCGGCGTTGTCGTGACTGCAATTTCCGGTCGTTTTCTCAGCCAAACGTGAAGAACTAACGGAGCTATTGTTGGCTACAAAAATAATTTTTCTGGAAAAAAGGAATCTAACTGGGAATCTCGTGAGTGAAAACATCCAAAGCTCATCAAAGGTAAACGATTTAATTTGATTGCTTTTCTGATTTTCATGACCAGATTGCCCGCTGCTAGCTAGGCATAATGCTATGCTAGGCTATCAATAAACTTACACAAATGCTTGTCTTGCTTTGGCAGTAAAGCATATTTTCAAAATCTGAGATGACAGGGTGATTAACAAAAGGCTAATCTGTGTTTGAATATATTTCACTTGTGATTTCATGAATATGAATATTTTCTAGTAAGTTTTTTGTCCGTTGCGTTATGCTACTTAGTGTCAATTGATGACAATTCTCCCGGATCCGGGATGGGTAGTTACAAGAGTTAAGGAGAAGTGGATCTAAAATTCCATGCATAACAGTTGTATCTTTTAGCAATGTTTATTATGAGTATTTCTGTAAATTGATGTGGCTCTCTGCAAAATCACTGGATGTTTTGGAACTACCTAACATAACACGCCAATGTAAACTCAGATTTTTGGATATAAATATGAACTTTACCGAACAAAACATATATGTATTGTGTAACATGAAGTCCTATGAGTGTCATCTGATGAAGATCATCAAAGGTTAGTGATTCATTTTATCTCTATTTCTGCTTTTTGTGACTCCTCTTTTTGGCTGGAAAAATGGCTGTGTTTTTCTGTGAATTGGCTCTGACCTAACATAATCGTTTGGTGTGCTTTCGTCATAAAGCCTTTATGAAATCGGACACTGTGGCTGGATTTACAACACGTGTATCTTTAAAATGGTGTAAAATACTTTTATGTTTGAGGAATTTTAATTCTGGGATTTCTGTTGTTTTGAATTTGGTGCCCTGTAGTTTCACTGGCTGTTGACGTACCCTAGAAAGGTTAAAGGCCCCCGCAGCAATGAATGCTCCCTCCAGGAATGCGGTCCTGGCTTGAGGCAGGATGTACACAGCTATGGCGATGATTCTTGAGAACTCTCTCAGAAGGTAAAAAGGCAGACGTTTGATGACCATGTATTCCATGTCGGCGTAGCAGAAGCTCACAAGTTCCTGTACATTTCCCTCATCGTACCATGTGTTGTTGGGCATAAAGCAGTGCCCACCACCCTTGCTCTTGCTAGAGAGGGCCTGCTTCCTATCCTCTGGAAAGCTGTAAAACCCACTGGTTGTAAATAATCAGTTTGGATGTCAGAGGAAAGACAAATCTCAGAAAAACAGAGTATGTTGCAGGATCTGATGTCCCTCTGGAAGGAGATCCTCGCTCTGAGTTCGTCAAGTTTGTCCATTCATGATTGAACATTGGAGAGTAGAATGTTCAGTAATGGAGGGTGGGTCACCCACCTTTTTAATCTCATTAATCTCACTTCTTAATCTCACTGCCACGTCTGCCTTTCCGTCGGCGTCTTCACTTCCTACTCTCTGGTAGGACTCGCCAAAGAAGCTAGTCCATTGTTCTGTAGTCTTAGGGAATTCGGGAAGGTCAGGCGGATGCTAAGTACCCAGAAATTTGTATTCTAATAGTTCTACCCTGGTGAGTGTAGTAATGCCCGAAACAAACTGATTAAGAAAATTTGATAAAAACACTAGATAAACCAAACCGGCAATATTTTAATGGAGCTCGAGGCGAGGAGTCCTCTGTCGGCGCCATTTACAACCTGACCGTGGCCCCCAGCTTCTTCATAAAGGCTTTCCAGAGCCGCGCCATGAATTGGGGACCACAGTCAGAAACAATGTCCTCCGGAAGGACATAGACCTGCTGGAATAGTGCCTCAGCAAACTGGAGAGCGATAGGTAGACCAGAGAGGGGGATAAAAAGGCAATATTTATCTGTTAATTGAATGATTAGAATATTCCGCCCGGAAACATATAATTGTATGGAATTGATTAGAATGTATAAAATCATAGTCAATAAATGTGTATCAATAAATGAATCCTACAGACGAAGAATCATATATGTGACAATTTTTCCATTTGAAGATAATCAGTTATTTTTATATTATTAATTGTGTGTACCACATTAGGTGTTTTATGGTTGACAAATAATTCACCCTACCCATATCTTCCAACAACAATTTATATTTTTTTGTTATTTCAAAAACACTTTTTTTATTGCCGTTTTAATTTTTAGAATGTGGAAGAACAGTATATCTCCAGTGATGATCTCAGTTTGTGGAAGAACAGTATATCTCCAGTGATGATTTCAGTTTGTGGAAGAACAGTATATATCCAGTGATGATCTCAGTTTGTGGAAGAACAGTATATCTCCAGTGATGATCTCAGTTTGTGGAAGAACAGTTTATCTCCAGTGATGATCTCAGTTTGTGGAAGAACAGTTATCTCCAGTGATGAGTTTGTGGAAGAACAGATCTCCAGTGATTTCAGTTTGTGGAAGAACAGTATATCTCCAGTGATGATTTCAGTTTGTGGAAGAACAGTATATCTCCAGTGATGATTTCAGTTTGTGGAAGAACAGTATATCTCCAGTGATGATTCAGTTTGTGGAAGAACAGTTTATCTTTCAGTTTGTGGAAGAACAGTGATGATTTCAGTTTGTGGAAGAACAGTATATCTCCAGTGATGATCTCAGTTTGTGGAAGAACAGTATATCTCCAGTGATGATCTCAGTTTGTGGAAGAACAGTATATCTCCAGTGATGATCTCAGTTTGTGGAAGAACAGTATATCTCCAGTGATGATCTCAGTTTGTGGAAGAACAGTTTATCTCCAGTGATGATCTCAGTTTGTGGAAGAACAGTTTATCTCCAGTGATGATCTCAGTTTGTGGAAGAACAGTTTATCTCCAGTGATGATCTCAGTTTGTGGAAGAACAGTTTATCTCCAGTGATGATCTCAGTTTGTGGAAGAACAGTTTATCTCCAGTGAGGATTTCAGTTTGTGGAAGAACAGTATATGTGACATTTTGCATGACTCTTGTAAGATGTCCTTTTTTTAACACCTGATATGATGTTTTAAGTACTTTCAAGTACAGATGCCCTTCATGTAAATAACTTAAACGCAAATATGTAGTTAATTAATTTGTATGGAGGTTCATTTAAAGGTGGTCTATCAACTTTAGTACTGATGACTATTCTTAAAAGTTGAGTCATGAAATCTTAGTCTCATTTAAAATGAAGCCCTCAATGTGAACATACCATAGAATAACTACAAAAATAGAATACAATTACATTAATTCAATCAAAACAAGCACAACTTGTAAATATCAAATATGGATCAATGTGATGTGCCAATATGCATGTCCATTATGCAGGTCCCGAAGGTCAATATTACAAAACGTTGAGAAAACCATTCTCTTTGGGTTTAACACCATGATCAGCAATTATGTTTTGAATTGCGTTAAACCCATGCTAAAGGCAAGACATGTCCTTCTGTACTGAAGTGACAGCAGTAAATAAGTATTAACTGCTTAGAGTTGATGCTAATTGTGGTGACAGAGAGACGTACTGTATATTGTAATGAATAAAAAAAGGGAATCAAGATCAAATGAATACTCACATACTGTATGTGATGACTTATTTGTTTTTAATTCATTCAGATTAAAAAAGGTTCAAATGATCACACACAAAATAATTATCAACAGAACAAATTTTACATAAAATTTTCTACACTAGGAACATCATCTTAAAATTAAATTAATTCAATATATTGTGCTGGTTCAAATCATACACAAATTGATTCACAAAGAAAACACCTACGATACATTACATTTCCTACAATAGGGGTGACATGTCTTCTGAAATGTATTCAGATTCAACATACTATACAGGTTCAGGGGATCATAAACTCACAGAAAAAACGGTTCATTATGTTGCTTGGTTTAACAACAAATTATTCACTCTGCAGTGATTCATAAAAAGAGCTTGCAGCAGCTGGCATGTAGTTGAGCATGGTCATCAGATCTTGGTACTTGTTTTTTTTTGATGGGCAGAGGACTCTCATATGTTCTAGGGTAGTGGCTTGCAAAATAGGGAGGTTGAGGTGTAGCTCCTTGTTTTGGTTTGGAGATCAGCCACGATTTCCATCCCTCAAATAGACTGTGGCTCTGTCTGGTGTACAGATTCCAAGGATCCTCAACTGAAATTAGAACAATAACATTTGAAGTTCCTGACATCAATAAACAACTTTCACAGTCAAGCATTAGGATATTTTATTGTTAGAACAACATGTTACCTGTTGATGGTATGTTAGTAAACTATTCTCTGTGCAATACATGTGACTTTTAACCACCTCACTGAGGTGATCTGTAGTCCAGCTGGTCGCTTGAGGACAGAATCTGGGAGGTGCCTGAAGTCTTCACATTGGATCCTCATCACCTTGAATGGTTTTGCTGGTTGTGCTTCAAGTATCATCTTTGAAACATCATCAGGTGTATGAAGGACTGACCCCTTGCGCCTCTTCTCGATGGTGGCAAAAGATCCATCACAAGGAAGAAAAGAATGACCAGAGACCATGAACTTCTGCTCAACTTGGGTAAAGTAACCCATAGAGACGAGCATCGACATCAGATTGAGCATCCGCCAGTTGTTATTCTGCCCACAGCATCTGTCACTGAAGATGATCAACTTGCGCACCTCTGGTTTGGTGAGTGGCGTGAATTTTGTCTTCACCCACTTCATTATGCAGCTTGCCACCTCAATGGACCCTTGGTGTGCAATCCCCTCATGCCAAACACACATGTATGCAGGATCTTCTTTTCCAAGTTCCTGGATGCAAAAGTTGAAATTTGACAGCTGGTAGTAGACATTGGAGTGGGTCAGATTAGGGGTGTACATCACCCCCTGTAGATCCACCGAAATGACATGGCAGTCAGCATTGGCTTTAGCCCACTCAGTGTCACTTTGAAGCTGTGTGTAGGCCTTCTCTGCTTTTCGACGGTGCAACTCACTTTCAACTGCAATCTTCCCCTTCTCCTCTTCAGATGTTGTTGCTGACATCTTAGTGAAGAATACATCACATTTGCCACAGGTGTCACTCCTGGGTTGGCCGAAATTGAGACTCTGCTGTTTGAAAATGTCCCTATAAACCCAGAATTTTGCAGATGATGTGGTATTCTTCTCTTTGTAGAGTCGGTACATTCGCAACAAATTCAGATCAGGGCTGAGGTATTCTCTGTGTACATCCCCCTTCATCCGAGAGTAGTGGTTCTGGGTTCTTGGGAAAGATAGAATGTGCTCCTTGATGCCCTCTTTCACTGTAGCATGTATCCAATGTGGCCTGTAAGGAGACAACAAGGTGTTGTTAAACTTGTATTCTCTCAATGGTCTAGGGACCTGCCTTAGAGTGCAACTGTGTCGCTATAACCGGGGTACAAATCCCTGTCACGCCATTGCCGTTTGTGGCCGGGGGTCCTGTAGGGCGGCGAGAATTAGGCCAATGCTGTCCGGTGGGAGGTGGAAGGTAATCGGCACTCAGTCCTCAATGCTCAGGTGGTAGTTAGACAGCTTAGTTACCATCATTTTGTTTAAAAGTAATAAACATTTTTATATTTTTGTTTCAGAATTCGCTATTCATCCATTCGAGCACT
Source organism: Oncorhynchus tshawytscha (assembly GCF_018296145.1). Lineage (NCBI taxonomy): Eukaryota > Metazoa > Chordata > Actinopteri > Salmoniformes > Salmonidae > Oncorhynchus > Oncorhynchus tshawytscha. The sequence goes on along the minus strand of NC_056429.1, from coordinate 74,372,333 downwards.
GCTATAGTGAAATAATCCAGGCTGGAATCCATAGCGCATTACCTATTGCTATGCTTCCCTCTTCCATCTTCTAAAGGAGACCTAGCCTCAGTAGCCTGATCTGGAGACCCTGGAACCTCACCTGCCTCAGCTAACTTTTCCTGAATAACCTGACCAAAACAATTACATTTCAATTAGCAGGTTATTAAAAACTAGTACAGAGAATACAATATGTTTGTAATTGATATTCATATAGACATTCATTCATATTTTCACTTGCCTGAAGACGGCCGTTGGTTAGCTGGAACACAGACATGAAAGTAACCTTGCACACATTCAATCTCTGGCCTGCTTGCTGTACATGGTATTTGAAGGTTTGTTTCCGTCGTTTGTTCTCCTTTGTATCCTCAGGTTTACGTCTCCGTTTCACCTCATGCTGCAATAAAAATTGACAATGATGAATTCAGAATTTAATATACTGTAGCACATTCAGGATATTGCTTGATCAGGACCTCCATCTTTCACACACTCCCAACCTATACACACAATGAGTTTATTGCACCATTGTGTAACACAGCACTTTTAGAGTTAACGTTAATGTACATATCATTACTGTCAAAGTTAAACTATGCAAGTGTTCAATATACCTATTATAATAATAGGCGTTTTGTCTTATTTCTAACCTGTTCTAAGCCGGAGAGAATCAACGCTTGTTGCTTCTCGTAAGGGACAGTGTAGAAACTGTTGAACAGATGCAGCTTGCGTTCATCAGTCAACTTTCCACAATCCTTTCTGCACGTCGTGGAACACGCTCTTCCCTGCAGGATACAGTGCAACTAGCTAGCTACTGTAGCCATGTCGAATCATCCGGTGGATGGAGAAAAAGTAGCTAGCTATGTTTCTTCTATAATCTAGCAATAACATTTGTAACGATAATGTATGAGTTAGTAGCCAACGAACTTTAGCTAATATGTTTTCTCTATAGTTACAAATTAGACAACCCAGAACATACATGTTAGTTACTGTACTCTATAGCTAGCTAGCTTGATTGTTTGATATACGGTTCTTCCACATACCTCTTTTGGACAGCTTTTCCCAGTTTTTTCTTAACCCTTACGATTTGTATAGGGTTTTCTTAACCCTTACGATTTGTATAGGGTTTTCTTAACCCTTACGATTTGTATAGGGTTTTCTTGACCCTTACGATTTGTATAGGGTTTTCTTAACCCTTACGATTTGTATAGCGTTTTCTTAACCCTTACGATTTGTAAAGGGTTTTCTTAACCCTTACGATTTGTATAGCGTTTTCTTAACCCTTACGATTTGTAAAGGGTTTTCTTAACCCTTACGATTTGTATAGGGTTTTCCTGCATCCCTTAAGATCTTCCTTTGCCTGTCTTTCCATTCTTTTAGTTTTGTTTTACATTTCTTTCCCACATTTCTGCGATTTTCATCAGCAACAGAAAGGTTGTGCGCTTGTCCGTCCATTCTGAGTGGTGCACATAAACGGTTATTCCACGAGAGCCTATCTTTACATTTAACATTATTGTTAATTACCACGTGGAAAGCTTGTGAAACCGGTTCACTATAGAAAAAGGGTGTCCAATAATGATTTTTCATGTATATCTCTTTTTTATTTAAATATCACATATATGGTTCTTCGTCTGTAGGATTCAAATGTGTAGTCCTAGTCAGAATTAGGGTAAAACAATATAGCTCATGTTTATCTTTATGGTATTTTAAAGACAGACGGTCTGAGCTCGGTGCCGACCTGACTAGATATTTGGGAGGGAACGGGGAGTACGTCTCAAGGCCAAGGTCCCCCTAATCTCTATCGGCTGGTTAGTGTGAATGTGTGTGCGTAGCAGGACATTGTGTGCGTATGGTGGTGTGAATGTGTGTGTGTGAGAAGCCAGTATAAAATGAATTGTTTTGCATTCCTGACTTTAGAATGTTCCTGTGAATAAACATTTGACTATTGTGGACTGGGCCTCTGTCTGTTTTCATTTCTATCAGTATCCTACAAATCCTGATATAGCAGACTGAGTAGTTGAATTGAATTGGTAAATGAACATTGAGAACATAATTCTCGTAACAGAAAATCTGTCAACAACAACCAGAATAGTGGTAAAACCATCAAAGTGTGAGATCCGTTACAAAGTCTATGGACAGATGTGACCAAGGCCGCTGAGGCATGGGAAGGCAAAGTAGTTTCCCTGCTGGAGCGTGCCGGGGAGATTTGCGCCGTGGTGGGACACCAGCATTTATCGGAGATGGATTGGATGATGCGGGTGATACCATAGGTGTCCAGCAGCAAGGGATGTGTGTGCCCAGGTCGACCCCTATGGGGACATAGATGTGCTCTGAAGGGCAGGTGGCAGGAGCGGGTTCCTTTTCCAGAGCTTGGTGGATGTCCACATCTATGTCCCAAAACATGGGCCAACGATACAGGAGGACTGATTGATGGGCTGGAGGACACTCACTTGACCCTCCAACGATGTGGAACCACAGGGTGCAGGAAAGCAGGCAATCTGGCATCCTGGTCCCCAGGCGGTGATTATCATCTTTGACTAGGAGTTTATGAAATTGGAGCCACGGGAGGCAGAGGTTGACTTTGTGTACATGTGCGGTGATAATGCTTTTCCTGGTGATTGGGTCCTACAGTGAGGGTGAGTGGTGCTGTGATGTGCGTAATTGTGCCAGATCCCAAAGGTCACATATCCATGGTTTGGACAGGAAAAGGTGTGGAGAGCGGGTATGATGTTAAGTTCAGGGAGGAGGCGAGGGTCTGGTCAATAAAGTTCCCTGCGGCACCTGAGTCCACTAGAGCTGTAGAGACAACACTTGAGGGACAGCTAGCCTGTGAAACTGGAACCAGAAAGGGTTTGGTGGAAAATAATGATAATGGAATACACACGCATACCCTGGGAGACGGAAGGTCACGGGGCTGCCCCTCTGCTCTAGTGGACCCCGGGTTAGGATGCACCGGACACCACTGAAGCTGGTGCCCCTCCTGGACGAAATAGGGACAGAGCCGCAGCTGTCTCCGGCAATGCCTCTCTGCCGCGGAGAGGTGTGTGGCCTCTACCTCCATGGGTTCAGGCTCTGCCTCAGGACAGACAAAGGAGGGAGGTGAGTGGTGAGGTGGACACCGGCGCTCCCGATGAAGGTTATTCTTACGATGGCCATCACAATGAGAGAGTAGAAGGATATGTTGTCATCCCAACATGCCATCTCCATTTGGACCTCTTTTGCACAGTCCACTGCAGAATAGAGTGCGGAGTGCCAGCTCATTCCATCCGCTAGAGGCTGCCACAGACTGAAAGGTGAGGGTGTACTCCTCAGCGGTCTGAGCACCCTGCTGGAGTTGTAAAAGTTGCTCAACTCCCTCTCTGCACACTCTGGAGGATGTTAGATGTCCATACTGAACAAAACCATGAACCTCTCAAAGGAAACCAGCTCCTCCTCTTCACTCTCCCAGACGGCCATAGCCCAGTCCAATGCCCGTCCGGTCAGGAAAATGACCGTGGCAACCTTGGACCTCTCATGCTGGGTGGTCCCATTTGATAGACGAAATAGAGGGAGCTGGAGTAGGAGTAGGAATCCACGGCATTTCGATGGAGTGCCGTCATACTTCTCCGGAAGGGTACAGTCGGACATCGCTGACCGGGGCTGATGGCTGGGCAGGCTGGGGGACTGGCTCACTGTGACGACCCGTGGTAGGAGCCCCTTCGTCAGAGGTATGGAGAACCTTGTTGGTGGTGTCGAGCCGGTGGAGAACGCGGAGGACCTCCTTCTTGGTCGTACCCAGTAGAGCCAGCTGGTCATGGTGTCGGTGGAGTAGATGACCCTGTTCCTTGACCATCTGGAAGATGGTATAATCTGCTTCCATAATTTCTGAGGTGGTATTCTGTAACGTATACGCAGGGAGTCAGGAAGCAGAAGGTGAATTTAATAATTATGAAGAAAATACGAAACAGGAGAAGCGTATTGAACGTAACCAAAACCAATACTACCTGATGACCGAGGCTGCTAAGGGCTGTACAAAGAGTGTAATCAGGGTGGTGATGAAGTCCAGGTGTGGTTAACGATGGGGAGAAGGTATGTGCAATGATGGTTGCCAGGTTTGCGCAACGTGGGTTGCCAGGATCGGTGGTTTGTAGACCTGCGACATTGAGCGCCGGAGGGAGCAGGAGTAGGCGTGACACCCACAAAGTCAAACTGAATAATTTTTGTGGCACAATGAGGCTCACTGAAATAAATAATTTAAAATATATTTTATAGTTATGTAAAAAAAGAAGCACAGTGATTTAATTGGAAAAAGTGATAATTAAAAACAATGTAAATAAAACGTCTGCATGGGGGCTTTAAATATAGCCTGTGTGTTTACAACTGGGCTGTGTCACATTCCAGTGAATCAACCCGCCTGTATTGACCTTTAGCACATGCAGTAGATACCCAATTGAAAGCACCTGTGTTTGCCAGACATGAGAGTGCGCCGAAAAGTTATTTTTCATGAAATCGTCTTTCTAGTCTGAACAGTTTGAGCAAGAAACAATTTGGAAAGCTGAGTCTCGCAAATAAGCAGATGCCGGCTGTTTTGCTCTACGACCTTCACAATCTTCCCGAGAGTCATCTGAAGGTAACCTGGTATGGTAATAATGACTGTTTTGCCATGTACTGTATGAATGTGTTATTCAAGGTATTTCTATGGGCTAATAGCACTAAGGCCAAATTCTATGTTCATCAAAAACATCATACGATTATAAATCAAATAGCTAAATGTCCCATAGTATGACCATCTTAAAACAATTCCATATGTTACCTTAATAGAAGTTCCCTTTAAGTTACCAGGACGTCATTGGGGATCATGTCAGGACGTTTTAAACACGTTCTCAGGACATTTATTTTACCAGTCATCAGTACGCCATGTGGTGGTGGTAAGTGGTACACTGTTGAGCTAAAATAGTGTGAAAATATTTTATCGATGACAATGTGATGACATTTTACATGACCCCACATTTCGGATTTGAATCCACAACCTCTGAATTTAGAGTACGCTGATCTTTGTGCAGTGCCACAAAGTCTATAGCATTCTCAGAAGTACCCTCATTATTATTAAGTACACATTCATTATCTAATAATACCTAATAATACAACTCTGCAGAGGTTAAGTTCAAATTACAGGTGAGAACATGTTGAATAATAATTACTGAATAAATAAGAATACACAATGTAATCATGTACTCTACCATTCAAAGGTTTGGGGTCACTTAGAAATGTCCTTGTTTTTGAAAGAAAAGCAATTTTTTTGGTCCATTAAAATAACAGAAAATTGATAAGAAATACAGTGTAGGCATTGTTAATGTTGTAAATGACTATTGTAGCTGGTGACGGCTTATTTTTAATGGAATATCTACATAGGCGTACAGAGGCCCATTATCAGCAACCATCACTTCTGTGTTCCTATGGCACGTTGTGTTAGCCAAACCAAATGTATAATTTTAAAAGGCGAATTAATCATTAGAAAACCCCTTTGCAATTATTTTAGCACAGCTGAAAACTGTTGTCCTTGCAAATCTGGTGCAGTCCATGAGGAGGAGATGCACTGCAGTACGTAATGCAGCTGGTAGCCACTCCAGATACAGACTGTTACTTTTGATTTTGACCACCCCCTTTGTTCAGGGACTTATTATTCCATTTCTGTTAGTCACATGTCTGTGGAAGTTGTTCTGTTTATGTCTCAGTTGTTGAATCTTGTTATTTTCATACAAATATTTACACATGTTAATTAAATTGGCTGAAAATAAACGCAGTTGACATTGAGAGGTAGTTTCCTTTTTTGCTGAGTTTACCTACTATTTACAATGTACTGTTTAATAAAAATTTGCAGCATTTACGCAGGCAGCCCATTTCTGATATTTTTTTCACTAATTGGTATTTTGACGAATCAGATCAGGTATGAAATAGATCTGATGTGTAAAGTCCTGATGTGATTGGTCAAAATACCAATTAGTAGAAAAAAATATCAGAACTGGGCTGCATGTGTAAACGCAGCATTACTAATCTCACCCATACTGAGAAAGCTATCTAATGTGTGTCGTGTCTTTGGCTATGCTGGATTAAGTGATATGACATGTTATTCTATAAAATGATTTCTCCGTAATTAATATTACCTGATTGAGCTAATCATGTAAATGTAATTAACTAGAGAGTCGGGCACCACAAAATAATATTCATAGAGCTGTTATCTTCCGAATAAACTCTTAAAGACCTAGTAATATTTTACATTAATAGCAGTCAAAATTAATCGTCATCTTAATTCAGTCTCATCTGAAAGTTGTAAATTCTTGGTTATCTGCACGAACCCTGGCTCACAAGTTGAATCAGCAATACAAAATTGGGTTTAATTATTTATTTACTAAATACCTAACTAATCACACAGAATTACACATACACATAATTAAATCATAACTTGATTACAAATTACGTCATAAGGGAAAACGTCCCTAGCGGGCGGAACAGATATGACAGCTTGTTACACAAAAGTAAAGGGGCTGGGTTTGAGTGAAAGAGCGGGAAGACTGAGGAACAAAGGGAAGAAGCTGTGCTATCGTAAATACAGTATCTTATGCATTCTAAATTAGCCCCCATTTGGAAAAGGAAAATGCAATAAATATTTACTCTGAGCTGCGCTTCGGTAGGTTGTGGTAGATGGAAGGCCGTGTTGCCCAACCGAGTCCTTTGAAGAATGTCTCTGGTGGTCAATTGGATACGTTGAAGTAACGTCGTTTTGTGGTAGACGGAATGCTCTGTCTGTTCCTTCCTAACCCTCGTTTGCATCTGCTGTTGCTAACTCAACGGCTAGGATGTATCACTTCTGTAGTGAATAAGAGTTCAAAGTTCATACCATTCACAACCAAAGCTCACGCTGATGTTGGCTTCGTTCTGTAGTTATTATCTGAACTATTCTGACATCGGAGCGTTGTCCTACATCCTCGGAACAGGAGGTTATATTGTCATCAAGGGCTTATATAGGAAGGGAGAGGAGGGCGTGTTTGAAAAGTTTTATAGCCCATGTCCCTTCACAGGGGCGGGCCACTGATTGAGCAGAGCCATATCTTATGAAAACCCAAATCTCACATTTTAGAAGCTAAAATCACATTTCATCCCATCACGAATAATTTCATATTCAAACATTTAAATTGAACAACAATTCCATGTGAATCCAATAACTCTGATGTGTAGACTTTCCACTGTAGAGTTTATGTCATCTTATCATTGATGAGAATGCCTCAGATGACAACCGAACTGACATCATACTCATTAAGTACCACCACATATGTTCCATTGGTCAGATTACCAGAATATAGTTCATTTCCCCCCACCTTCTGATGTTCCCAGAATCTCTATGTTAACCAAGGGTTTGCAAATGTAACCTCAGTAGGGTAGAGAGAGGAAAAAGGGGGGAAGAGGTATTTATGACTGTCATAAACCTACCCCCCAGGCCAACATCATGACATGTGCAATTGCGTTGTTTCTTGTCGACTCGTTCATTTTGGTACAGCCGTTCCCTTATCTGATTATCAGCTGGTTATCAGCTGTCGTCAGACACACCTGGGTCGGAAAATACTATTCTCTTCCTCAATAGTATTCAGCAAATTCGTACTAGAGGAAAAGCCAATATAAGTATGACATTTAAAGCATACTTAATTTTCGAAATGCCATATACTATAAATGCTTTTTGCATATCCCAAAGGCATACTAATTAGGCCGCAAGTACGGGTATGACCCAGGATGCATTCCAAATGGTAGTCTATTCCATGTATAGTGCACACATTTTTTACCAGGACCCATCAGGTTCTTTTCAAAAGTAGTGCTGTATATTTTATACCTGTTGTAAACTGTGTATGTGACAAATGCATTTGATTTGATTTTAAATCCTAATATACATTTTCAAGCTGGGAGAGACAGAGATTTTGAGAAATGTTTTTTGAATGCTTCTGCAAATTTTTGAAACCCCCTTCTGTGCATATCTCTCACCCCCTCCCCCCTCTCTCTCCACTCTTCCCCCCTGCTCAAATTAATTTGCTTCACTAGATAGGTGTTTTCCCCAAAATGGGTAATGGTTGTGGTTAATATATGCAGCGAAAGGAAGTACAAATGGCATATTCCTCTTTTACAGAATTAGGGGATGAAATAAGCATGACTTCAGAGAGCTGTCTAAGAGATGGGAAAGGAGAGGGGGAAGGGGAGAGGGAGGTAGAGATAGAGAGAGGGGTATTGGCGTGGAAGCGGGTAAGGGGGAGAGAGGGGATCCCAGGAGTATTGACACGGATGTTGGAGGAGGATGAGGACAGTATGCACCACCTCCCTCCCTCTTTGCCACCCTGACTCCCTTCCTCACTTCCTCAGCTCCCTCCTTCCTCTGTTCCTATTTCCACTCTCATCTCATCCCTCTCTCTTGCTGGGGGAAGCTGGACTGCTCTTACCACCTGTTAGCACTCTCCTCTGACCTCTCTCTCTCTCTTTCTCTTCTATTCTGTTCTCTTCCACTTTCTCTCGACCCCTCTTTCCTTTCTATCCCTCTCTCTCTCTCTCTCTCTCTCTCTCTCTCTCTCTCTCTCTCTCTCTCTCTCTCTGTGTGTACCCCAACTCAGCTTTTTCTCCCCCTGTCTCAACCAAGATCAGAGAAACACTCTCTGTGTCAACTATTTTGTAGAGTATCACCACTTACTTAACATAAAACAATTCACCAGAATAATATAAATGGAGTAACTTCAAAGCTTTTCATTTGTCATTCACCACAAGTTTGTCAGCTAGGACTGCGACAGCCCTTTCCTCCCTCTCTCTCTCCCCTCTTCTTCTTCTCTACTCCCTCTGATCTCTCTCTTCCTTTGCTGTAAAGGAATAACTTACCACTCTCAAGTGACAGAGCAGACTAAGAAAATAACTTAGAAAATGTCAAGAGGGATCATGTCAGGAGAGAAAAAGAGGAGGGTTAGCATGCTGTCTTCTGGTTTATGCAAACTACCTTGCTCCGAGTGTGTTCTTCGAGGGCGTTCTTTTGAGTTCTTTTGTTCTTATGAGGACAAGAGTGTGGAGAATGCATACATTTGACATTTGAGAAGCACTGCATAACCTTTGACATTTTAGAGTAAATTGCGCCATTATCATGTTGGCTGCTCAGTGCTCATTTATGCTGGACTTTCCTGGATCACGACTGTAACTAATATTATATGTCAAATGTTTGTAGATCTTAACACATGATATAGTTTAACATTGCACCATTGTCAGTAAAGCAATTGAGATCTGTTTGTGTTTTGTATTGTTTAGTTACATAGAAATTTGGTTAACAAAAGTACTAACAAGAGACAACATGTTTACATTACAGTATATGCTTTAGCTTGCAATATACTTAAATGTAACATTAGTGTAGATAATGACCCAACTGGTCTACTAGCAAAAGATAACTTGGTAGTCACAGCTGAAGTTGGAAGTTTACATACATACACTTAGGTTGGAGTCATTAAAACTTGTTTTTCAACCACTCCACAAATTTCTTGTAAACAAACTATAGTATTTGCAAGTACTTATGGACATCAACTTTGTGCGTGACGAAAGTCATTTTTACAACAATTGTTTACAGACTGATTATTTCACTTATAATTCACTGTATCACAATTCCAGTGGGTCAGAAGTTTACAAACACTAAGTTGACTGTGCCTTTAAACAGCTTGGAAAATTCCAGAAAATGATGTCATGGCTTTAGAAGCTTCTGATAGGCTAATTGACAACATTTGAGTCAATTGGAGGTGTAACTGTGGATGTATTTCAAGGCCTACCTTCAAACTCAGTGCCTCTTTGCTTGACATCATGGGAAAATAAAAATAAAAATAAAATAAAAAAAGAAATCAGCCAAGACCTCAGAAAAAAATTGTAGACCTCCACAAGTCTGGTTCATCATTGGGAGCAATTTCCAAACACCTGAAGGTACCACAGTCATCTGCACAACGAATAGTACGCACGTATAAACACCATGGGACCACGCAACCATCATACCACTCAGGAAGGTGACGTGTTCTGTCTCCTCGAGATGAACGTACTTTGGTGCGAAAAGTGCAAATCAATCCCAGATCAACAGCAAAGGACCCTGTGAAGATGCTGGAGGAAACAGGTACAAAAGTATCTATATCCACAGTAAAACGAGTCCTATATCGACATAACCTGAAAGGCCGCTCAGCAAGGAAGAAGCCACTTCTCCAAAACTGCCATAAAAAAATCCTGACTGGGGTTTGCAACTGCACATGGGGACAAAGATCGTACTTTTTGGAGAAATGTCCTCTGGTCTGATGAAACACAAACAGAACTGTTTGGCCATAATGACTATTGTTATTAGGTGTAGGTGTCTGGTTAGACTGTAAACTCTCCTTCCAGACTCAAATTAAGGATCTTCAATCCAAAATTAAATCTAGAATTGGCTTCCTATATCGCAACAAAGCATCCTTCACTCATGCTGTCAAACATACCCTCGTAAAACTGACCATCCTACTGATCCTCGACTTTGGTGATGTCATCTATAAAATAGCCTTCAACACTCTACTCATCAAACTGGATGCAGTCTATCACAGTGCCATCCGTTTTGTCACCAAAGCCCCATACACTACCCACCATTGCGACCTGTCTGCGCTCGTTGGTTGGCCCTCGCTTCATACTCATCGCCAAACCCACTGGCTACAGTTTATCTACAAGTCTCTGCTAGGTAAAGCCCCACCTTATCTCAGCTGAGTGGTCACCATAGCAGCACCCACTCGTAGAACATGCTCCAGCAGGTATATCTCCCTGGTCACCCCCAAAGCCAATTCCTCCTTTGGTCATCTTTCCTTCCAGTTCTCTGCTGCCAATGACTGGAACGAACTGCAAAAATTTCTGAAGCTGGAGACTCATATCTCCCTCACTAGCTTTAAGCACCAGCTGTCAGAGCAGCTCACAGATCACTGCACCTGTACATAGCCCATCTGTAAACAGCCCATCTATCTACCTACCTCATCCCCATACTGTATTTATTTATCTTGCTCCTTTGCACCCCAGTATCTCTACTTACACATTCATCTTCTGCACATCCACCATGCCAGTGTTTTCATTGCTATAATGTAATTACTTTGCCACCATGGCCTATTTATTGCATTCTCCCTTAACTCCCTTATCTTACCTCATTTGCACTCACTGTATTTTGACTTTTTGTTATCTTTTGTTCTACTGTATTATTGACTATGTTTTGTTTATTCCATGTGTAACTCTGTGTTGTTGTATGTGTCGAATTGCTATGCTTTATTTTGGCCAGTTGCCAAACGTGAACTTGTTCTCAACTAGCCTACCTGGTTAAATAAAGGTAAAATAAAAAAATTGTTATGTTTGGAGGAAAAGGGGGGGCTTGCAAGCAGAAGAACGCCATCCCAACCGTGAAGCACAGGGGTGGCAGCATCATGTTGTGGGGGTGCTTTGCTGCAGGAGGGCCTGGTGCACTTCACAAAATAGATCATGTAGATCATGAGGGAGGAAAACTATGTGGATATAATGAAGCAACATCTCAAGACATCAGCAGGAAGTTAAAGCTTGGTCGCAAATGGTTCTTCCAAATGGACAATGACCCCAAGCATACTTCCAAAGTTGTGGCAAAATGTCTTAAGGACAACAAAGTCAAGGTATTGGTGTGGCCATCACAATGCCCTGACCTCAATCCTATATAAAATATGGGGGCAGAACTGAAAAAGCGTGTGCGAGCAAGGAGGCCTACAAACCTGACTCAGTTACACCAGCTCTGTCAGGAGGAATGGGCCAAAATTCACCCAACTTATTGTGGGAAGCTTGTGGAAGGCTACCAAAAACGTTTGACCCAAGTTAAACAATTTAAAGGCAATTCTACCAAATACCAATTGAGTGTATGTAAACTTCTGACCCACTGGGAATGTGATGAAATAAACAAAAGCTGAAATAAATCATTCTCTCTACTATTATTCTGACATTTCACATTCTTAAAATAAAGTGGTGATCCTAACGGACCTAAAACAGGGAATTATTACTCGGTTTAAATATCAGGAATTGTGAAAAACTGAGTTTAAATATATTTGACTAAGGTGTATGTTAACTTCCGACTTCAACTGTATATATATATATATATATACTACGGGTCCAAAGTTTTAGAACACCTACTCATTCAAGTTTTTATTTTTACTAATCATTGTAGATGAAGGGGGGAAAAACGTTAAAGAAGGATTTTTGAGCCTTGAGACAATTGAGACATGGACTCCGTATGTGCGTCATTTAGTGGGGGAATGGGCAAGATAAAAGATTGAAGTGCCTTTGAACTGGGTATGGTAGTAGGTGCCAGGTGCTCCGGTTTGAGAGTGTCAAGAACTGCAGTGCTGCTGGAGTTTTAACGCTCAAAAGTTTCCCGTGTGTATCAAGAATGGTCCACCACCCAAAGGACATCCAGCCTACCTGACACAACTGTGGGAAGCAGCGGAGTCATCATGGGCCAGCATCCCTGTGGAGCACTTTCGACACCTTGTAGAGTCCATGACCCAACGATATGAGGCTATTCTGAGGGTCTGCCTACTTTTTGGTCGCGAGAGTGCTCGGGGAGGTGTGTAGGGGTTTCCGTTGGTGGTACCACGGGTGGAAAGTCCAGACCAGGTCTCCACCGTGCACATCAACCCCGCTGAATATGCCGATTTGGCTCTTGCCTTCTCCAAAAAGAAGGCGACTCAATTACCACCCCATCGATGGTGGGATTGTGCGATAAATCTCCTTGTAGACGCCGCACTTCCCTGGAGTCACGTGTATCCCCTGTCGCAAGCGGAGATGGTGTCTCTGAATCCCTGCGTCAGGGGTACATTCGGTCCTCCACTTCACCCACGTCCTCAGGTTTCTTTTTTGTGAAGAAGGAGGGAGGTCTGCGCCCGTATATTGACTATCGGGGTCTCAATCAAATCACAGTGAGGTACAGTTACCCGCTACCTCTCATCGCCACGGCGATTGAGTCAATGCACGGGGCGTGCTTCTTCACAAAATTGGATCTCAGGAGCACTTACAACCTGGTGCGTATCCAGGAGGGAGATGAGTGGAAGACGGCATTAAGTACCACCTCAGGACATTATGATTTCCTCGTCATGCCGTACGGGTTGATGAATGCTCCATCAGTTTTCCAATCCTTTGTAGACAAGATTTTCAGGGACCTGCATGGGCAGGGTGTAGTGGTATATATCGATGACATTCTGATATACTTCGCTACCCGGCCCGAGCATGTGTCCCTGGTGCGCAGGGTGCTTGGACGACTGTTGGAGCATGACCTGCATGTCAAGGCTGAGAAATGCCTGTTCTTTCAGCAGGCCATCTCCTTCCTAGGGTATCGCATTTCCACCTCGGGTGGGGATGGAGAGTAACCGCATTTCAGCCGTGCGTAATTGGCCAACTCCCACCACAGTAAAGGAGGTAGAGCAGTTTTTAGGGTTTGCCAATTACTACCGGAGATTTATCCAGGGTTTTGGCCAGGTGGCGGCTCCGATTACCTCACTTCTGAAGGGGGGTCCTGTACGTTTGCAGTGGTCGGCTGAGGCAGACAGGGCTTTTGGGCACCTAAGGGCTCTGTTTACCTCGGCTCCCGTGCTGGCCCATCCGGATCCCTCTTTGGCGTTCACAGTGGAGGTGGACACGTCCGAGGCTAGGATAGGAGCCATGCTCTCTTAGTGCTCGGGCAAACCACCGAAGCTCCACCCCTGTGCCTTCTTCTCGAAGAAGCTCAGCCCGGCAGAGCGGAACTATGATGTGGGGGACCGGGAGCTGTTGGCTATGGTTAAGGCTTTGAAGGCGTGGAGACATTGGCTTGAGGGGGCTCAACACCCTTTTCTCATCTGGACTGACCACCGCAGGAATATATCCGGGGAGCGAGGAGACTGAATCCTCGTCAGGCAAGATGGGCCATGTTTTTTTTACCTGTTTTGTGTTCACCCTGTCCTACAGACCAGGTTCCCAAAATGTGAAGGTAGACGCACTGTCCCGGCTGTATGACACAGAGGAGCGGCCCACGGATCAGACTCCCATTCTCCCGGCCTCCTGCCTGGTAGCGCCGGTCATATGGGAGCTGGACGCGGACATTGAGCAGGCGTTACGTACAGAGTCCGCTCCCGTCCAGTGTCCCGTCGGGCGTCTGAACGTTCCATCTACTGTCCGTGACCAGTTGATTTATTGGGCCCACACGTCACCCTCCTCTGGTCATCCGGGGATCAGTTGGACGGTGTTCTGTTTGAGTGGGAAGTGCTGGTGGCCTACCTTGGCAAAGGATGTGAGGTTTTATGTTTCCTCCTGCTCGGTGTGCACCCAGTGTAAGGCTCCTAGACACCTGCCCGGAGGTAAGCTACATCCCTTACCCGTTCCACAACGGCCTTGGTCACACCTGTCGGTGGATTTTCTGACCGACCTTCCTCTCTCACAGGGAAACACCACGATCCTGGTCGTTGTGGATCGTTTCTCTAAGCCCTGTCATCTCCTCCCTCTGCCCGTGTCTGAGGATATAGTGTCTGATCGAGGTCCCCAGTTCACTTCGAGAGTCTGGAGGGCGTTCATGGAACGTCTGGGGGTCTCAATCAGCCTTACCTCAGGTTTTCACCCCGAGAGTAATGGACAGGTGAAGAGAGTGAACCAGGATGTGGGAAAGTTTCCGCGGTCTTATTACCAGGACCGGCCGGGGGAGTGGGCGGCATTCGTGCCCTGGACAGAGATGGCACAGAACTCGCTCTACCACTCTTCCACCAGCCGGTTCTGGCGCCGTGGCATCAAAGTCAGACTGAGGCTCCTGCACGGACGACTGGTTCAGGCGCGCGGAGAAGACATGGGAGGCCGCCCATGCGGCGTTCGGTGGTCGACGTCAACCGGTCTTCTAGCCATCGACGCTCCACTTGTCATTGTTCCATTTGTTTTGTCTTGTTTCCCCGCACACCTGGTTTACATTCCCTTATCACACTACATATATATTCCCTCTGTTTTCCCCATGTCTTTGTGTGGAATTGTTTTGTTACATGTTCCGTGTTACGAGCCAGGCTGGTTTTTCCCCGGGTACTGTGTGCACATTGCACTTTTGCCATTTGGCTGGAAGTTTTTTGATGCAGTTGAGTCCGTCTGATAATAATTTTGCCAATTAAAGTGTGCGCCAGATCACAACTCTCCTCTCTCCTGCACCTGACTTCTTACCAGTAGCGCACAACCTAACACACACACACACACACACACACACACACACACACACACACACACACACACACACACACACACACACACACACACACACACACACACACACACACACACACACACACACAGTATTGTACAGCTAACCTTGTGGGGACACACAATTCAGTCCCATTCAAAATCCTATTTTCCCTAATCTGCTTAACCTAACCCGTAACCTTACCCTAACCTTAACCTTAACCCTAACCCTAACCCTAACCCTGAACCTACCCCTAACACTAGCTCCTAACCCTAAAACTAACCCTAAATGTAATTCTAACCATAACACCAATTCTAACCTTAACCCTAAACCCCTTAGAAATAGCATTTGACCTCGTGGGGACTAGAAAATGTCCCCAGTTGGTCAAATTTGTTTTTGTTTACTATTCTTGTGCGGATTTCTGGTCCCCACAAGAATAGTTAAACACGTCCGCACACAAACACAGTGCTGACAGCCAATATCCCCAAACGCCTGCCAGACAATCTGTGTTGTATGAATTATAGAGGTTTGCCAGCAGGGCTGTGACTGGCAGAAATGTATTTAGTGCTTCTCCAAGGTGCCAACGCCATGTGACAAATCTGCCTCTGAGCACTGACTGTGTCTGTGTCTGTGTGTATGTGTGTGTGAGTGTGTGTCTGTGCCTTTGTCTGTGTGTGTGTATGCCCCCAAGCCCCGGGATATGGCAGAGGTTAGGATGGCAGAGGTAACCCTGCAGGGTTTGAGAGTTAGAGGGTGGGAGTGATGGAGGAAGAGTCACTGGAAAAAGACGTGAATTGTTAATTCCATAAGGATGATCCATGTATATTAAGTTTAGTTAGTGATAAACCTATGGGGGCCGTTAAGTTTAGCTGTCTGTCTCTTTCTCTCTCTCGCTCTCACTCCCTCGCTCTCTCTCTATTCCCTCTCTTTCCTCTCTCTCTTCCTCCCCATCTCTCTTTCTTTCTCTTTGCCCCCTCTCCTTCTCTTTCTCCCCTATCTCCCTCCCTCTCTCTCTCTCTCTCTCTCTCTCTCTCTCTCATTCTCTCTCCCTCTCCCCCTTCTCTCTCTGTTACTCTCATTCTCTGCCTCTCTCTCTCTCCCTCTCCCCCTTCTCTCTGTTCCTCCCTCATTTTCTCTTTCTCTCTCACTCTCTCACCCCCATATCCCTCTCTATGTATTTTCTCTTTCTCTCTCACTCCCTCACCCCCATATCCCTCTCTATGTATTTTCTCTTTCTCTCTCACTCCCTCACCCCCATATCCCTCTCTATGTATTTTCTCTTTCTCTCTCACTCCCTCACCCCATATCCCTCTCTATGTATTTTCTCTTTCTCTCTCACTCCCTCACCCCATATCCCTCTCTATGTATTTTCTCTTTCTCTCTCACTCCCTCACCCCATATCCCTCTCTATGTATTTTCTCTTTCTCTCTCACTCCCTCACCCCATATCCGTCTCTATGTATTTTCTCTCTGCCCCCTCTCTTTCTCTCTCTCCCACCCCCTCTCTCGATCTCTCTCTGTTAGTGTGAAATATGTGCCTCACACTGGGTTTATGCTGCAGAGCATGCAGGATTCTACTGAAGGCTAAGCTGTGAATCCTTGTCACCAGTTGCTTTACACCACAAAGCTGTTGAGCTGACGTGTGTTTGTGTGTGTGCGCAAGTGCGTTTACGTGTGCATGAGTGTGTGTGTTGCTGAGCTCCGGTTTTGACAGGTGCTTGAGTCAGGGCTTTAGGCAGGGATGAAGATTTTATTCATGGTGAAGGGATGAGGGATGGTAGAGAAGGGTGGAGTGGAGAATTTGGAAAGAAAGAGGGATAGAGAGAGAGGAATGGAGAGGGGGATATGGAGAAGAAGAGTGATAGAGAGAGGCTGGAATGGAGAGGGGATAGGGAGGCAAGGAGGGATGAAGGTTTTATTAATCGCATGGATTCAGACTTGGGTGTTATTTTCAAACCTCATGCTAAATTTACAGAAGGGATATTGGAGGGGGATAGAGAGAGTGAGAAAATGAGCGAGGAAGGGAGAGAATGAGAGCAACTGACAGAAGAGCAGTTGAGTGGGGAGAGCGAGGGATGAATGGAGAGAGGGATAGGGAGAGAGGAGGAACAAAGAGGGATGGAGAGCGATAGAAAGAGCGTTGGAGGGTGTAAATGTCTGATTTGAGGTGTCAGATAGAGTATTTACAGCTAGAGGCTATGAATATTGTTTCCTAGGGACAGTATGTCTTTGTGTGTGTGTGTTCAGCTTTATTTTCACTCTCTTTCAAGGCTGCAAACCTGCATCTTCAAACCCACTGACCCAACAAATAGCCTTTGTAAACTTTCTTTGTTCCATGGTTTTATGAAGCAATAGAAAACCACTTATGGTTGATTTCTATTGTAAAACCACCTTGGGTGAAGGTCACAGGAAATGGTATTATTTGAACATTCTTGGAAGAACTACAAACGAATGACAAGCGTCTTTCTCAAGGGCATCAGTGTGTTGTGAAGGATTCCAGCCTGGTATCAACTAATAAGCGTCATTCTGTGAAGTTTTTGCCTGCCTGTCTGAGTGTTTCACCAATTTACCCATTGCAGCTTCATCTCAAAATTGTTGCTTTGAATGCAATTTATTGACTTATGAGTCAAAACTGTGAAGCATATATTTTTGCAAATGAATCACAGATTGATGCTTATCAACTATATCATGTTCACAGGAAATGTCATTATTGTATCATTCTTGAAAGAACTAGAAAATAATGAAAAGTGTGTTTCTCACGGGCATCAGTAGATCCTCTGAACAGTTGATGTTTAGATGTGTCTGTTACTTGAACTCAGAGAATAATTTATTTAGGCTGCAATCTGAGGTGCAGTTAACTCTAATAAACGCATCCTCTTCAGCAGAGGTAACTCTCGGCCTTCCTTTCCTGTGGCAGTTCTTGAAAATTTCCAGATTGACTGACCTTCATGTCTTAAAGTAATGATGTACTGTCATTTCTCTTTGCTTATTTGAACTCTTCTTGCCATAATATGGACTTGGTCTTTTACCAAATAGGGCTATCTTCTGTATACCACCCCTACCTTGTCACAACACAACTGATTGTCTCAAACGCATTAAGAAGGAAAGAAATTCCACAAATTAACAAGGAGCACCTGTTCATTGAAATGCATTCCAGGTGACAACCTCATTGAAGCTGGTTGACAGAATGCCAAGAGTGTGCAAAGCTGTCATTGAAGCATCTCAAGTTACTTTGCTTAACACATTTTTTGTTACTTTCATTTATTTAACCATGTAGGTTGACTAAGAACAACCTGGGGAATAGTTACAGGGGAGAGGAGATGAATGAGCCAAACGTAAACTGGGATGATTAGGTGACCATGATGGTACAGTATGAAGATCAGATTGGGAATTTAGCCAGGACACCAGGGTTAACACCACTACAGTAAGTGCCATGGGATTTTTAGAGACCACAGAAAGTCATGACTACCGTTTGACATCCCTGCCAAAAGACAGCACCCTACACAGGACAATGTCTCCAATCACTGCCCTGGGGGATTGGGATATACTTTTTAGGCTAGAGGAAAGGGTGCCTCCTATTGGCCCCCCAACACCACTTCAAGCAGAATCTGGTATCCCATCCAGGGACTGACCAGGACCAACCCTGCATAGCTTCAGAAGCAAGCCAACAGTTGGATGCGGGGTGGTATTACTACATGATTCCACATGTGTTATTTCATAGTTTTGATGTCTTCACTAGTATTCTACAATGTAGAAAATAGAAAAAATAAATAAAACCCTTGAATGAGTAGGTGTGTCCAAACTTTTGACTGGTACTGTATGTTTTTACAGGGAGGAGGATCAACCTGTCAGCGAGTCGATTCGGGCTAAAACCTTGCAACACTTGATTACACACTCCTTGCATCAGACACACACACACGTACATGACCATTTGGCCACCATGGTGTACAAACAGTCAAACAGTAAACAAACATCACTCAATCAATCTGTTTTGTGCCAATACACATTCAACAAAACACAGCTAAACACACACAACCCTGGCAGCTGTGCCAGATTGGTCCAACACACGCACACCTGGGACTGGTCAGAGGGGTTCACAGAGTTCTCTCACAGACTCAGATGTCACTGTCCCACTGGGAGAAGAGAGAGAGAAATAGAGAGCGAGAGAGCGAGAGAGCGAGAGAGAGAGAGAGAGAGAGAGAGAGAGAGAGAGAGAGAGAGAGAGAGAGAGAGAGTCCCCTCATCTAGCTGGTCCTGGGGCTGAGTTCACAAACCTGTTCTACTAACACACTGAAGCCACAGGAACAGAACATCCAATAAATCAGAATTAACCAAATTACAACACAGTCAAAACAAAACTACATGACCTATTGGGAAATACAAACACAAAGCAAAATGCAGTGCTATCTGGCCCGAAATCGACAGTACACTGTGGCAAACTATTTGACCATGGTTACTGATCAAAACCTGATCAAAACTTGAAAAGTACAGGCTCAGTGAGCACAGCCTTGCCATTGAGAAGGGTAGACAGACAAAAACCTGTGCAACCACTGCACCACATCAGAACCTGAGACAGAGCTGCATTTCCTGACTTAAATGTAAAAAATGTAAAACAGTTAGAGAGTGTCATTTCCCCAAATTTGAAACCCTTATTCTGATGAGACTAGGCTACCCGTCCTGTTGGGGGAGGATGCAGAGAGCTGTGGGTTGGCAGAGCACTACATTGCTGCCTGCCATAAAATGAGGACAGTACTCTCTCTCTCTCTCTGTCTTTATATCTGTCTCTCTCTTCTTTGTTCTGCTTCGTGTGCTGGCCTTTGGTTGAATGTGTGTGTATGTGTTTTGTATTAGCCCACAGTTGATTGGGTCATTTCCTGAGGTTAGTTTGTTTTAATTGGATAATCCCCAACTGACTCAGATTATAACATAATGAAACACAGAGGAGTGCTGCCATAGTCTCTGACCTGCAGTTAAGTACAGTAGTCGGATAAGCCTCCACTGACACGTCTCTCTTTCTCTTTCTCACTCTCATTACCTTATCACGGACACTGCCTTGGGATGTAATGAAAACACTCAAATAATATTGATAGGCTATAACCCCCGCCATCCAAATTAACATGAAAACAAGCATTAGCCTAACATTAATGGTTTGACACTTGTGAGTCATTATTCCTATCCTCAATAGAGCCTACACTTTCTATTTCCGTTTTGAAGTTCTAATGTGGTAGGGATAGTAAGGAATAGTTTATGACACACAAGAGCAGCCACTCACCGATATAGTCACAATCAAGTTATAGAAACATGTGATGGATGATCAATGGAAACAGGATGCACCTGAGCTCAATTTCGACTCTCATAGCAAAGGGTCTGAATACTTCTGTAAAAAAGGTTTACCTTTATGTTTTTATTTGTTATGAATTTGCACAAAAAAAAAATCTAAAAACCTGTTTTGTCATTATGGTGTATTGTGTGTAGATTGAATTTTAAAAAATCGATATATTTTAGAATACGTCTGTAATGTAACAAAATGTGGAAAAAGTCAAGGTGTCTGGAAACTTTCTGAATGCACTGTAAGTGTCTAGACAATATTTGTAACCCCCTCGCCCTTATAGATCTTATAGAGGCAACGCAAAGACAATGTATTGCATTGAGCCCATTACATTTTGCTGCACCAGGGCAACACACAGTTGAGCCTACTCAACGCCGATTGGTAAATTAAATGATATATTTTGTTATCAAGTGTGGCCAAATGCCTGTTGGCATCAATCAATCAAATTCTAAGGTGGCAACATCAGATACATGGGTGTCACGCCCTGACCGTAGAGAGCTTTTTATGTCTCTATTTTGGTTTGGTCAGGGTGTGATTTGGGTGGGCATTCTATGTTCTTTTTCTATGTTCTTTTTCTACGTGTTTCTATTTCTGTGTGTTTGGCCAGGTGTGGTTCTCAATCAGAGGCATCTGTCTATCGTTGTCTCTGATTGAGAACCATACTTAGGTAGCTCTTGCCCACATTGGTTTGTGGGTAGTTGTTTCCTGTTTTGTGTGTTTTGCACCTGACAGCACTGTATCGGTTTTCGGTCATTTTTGTTATTTCAGTGTTCAGTTCTAATAAAATCATGAACACGTACCACGCTGCACCTTGGTCATCTCCTTCCAACAGCCGTTACAATGGGCTACATATACTGAGACAGAGGGGCGCTGTTTCTCTTGCTCAGATGATTTCATCAGTGAGATTCAGCCACATGCGAATTGACAAGAAATTATGAAAACACAGACAGACAAAAATAAATGATTTCATAATTTGCATTTATTATTCATAATAATAAATGCACCCATGAATACACATCCATGGCCTCCATGAATACACTCCACTGCACCTGTGTGAGGGCAGTACACAGTGGTAATAAAAACATTAGCGAATCAACAATGGTTACAATATACATATACAAATCAGTGGAATAAACTCGCTAAATAGCATTTAGTTATTTTGATGACATGAAGGACATTTTTGATATTTTTGCGACATTTGCCTTCTTCCTATTGCACAGTAAAGCCTACAAAAATGTAGATTTGTTTTACCCCTTTTTCCAATTGGTCGTTACAGTCTTGTCCCATCACTGCACCTCTCGTATGGACTTGGGAGAGGCAAAGGTTGAAAACCATGCGGCTACCGAACATGACCCTGCCAAGCCGGCCTACTTCTTGACACACTGCTCACTTAACCCGGAAGCCAGCTGCAGCAATGTGTCGGAGGAAAAGCCGTACAACTGCCGACCGTGCATGCGCCTGGCCTGCCACAGGAGTTACTAGAGCCCAATGGGACAAGGACATCCCAGCCGGCCAAACCCTCCCCTAACCTGGACGAATTGTGCGCCGCCTCATGGGTCTCCTGGTCACGGCTGCAACACAGCCTGGGATCAAACCCAGGTCTGTAGCGACACCTCAAGCACTGCAATGCAGTGCCTTAGACCTCTGTGCCACTCGGGAGGCACATGAAGTATTGACCTTGGGTGAAATGAAGCCTCTTCATAGCTCGACTCCGTTGATGGAGTTCATCATAAACATTGTTCACCATAGAGTTGAGTTAAGTCGGCTATTTATCTTCAGCTATTCATCTATGAGGAAGAACTGTTCAGGAGCCTTTCATAGTACTATTGGCCCTATATCCTCCCATCAGAATGGCCTAAAAAGTGTAGCAAGGTCTCTCAAGATTCACTTCAAAATCCAACTTCCGTCCAGGTACCCAGGATGTCAGGGCAACGGTGAGCTCTATTACCATCAAGTAGGCTCGGGTTTTGCAATGGCATTGTGGACAGGGGTGGCGGATGGACATAAGGGCCGTGTGTTCAATCCCGTTCAATGATAATTTTATTGTTGTTTTAACCCTATCCCAAATATTAACTCTTAACTTAACCATACTGAATGAATACCTAACTTAACCATGGAGTTGTTTTTGTTTTAACCCTATCCCAAACCTTAACTCTTAACTTAACCGTACTGAATGAATGTCTAAACTTAACCAGCCGCGAGGCTCTGGCTACAGCAGTGGAACAACTCAGGGTGCAAAAACACTTTGAAATTTGACATTTGGAGCACCTTCAAAATTTGGAAAAACATTGGAATCTGAAATTAAATTGGTCAAACCATGAGATCTTGTAAAAATCTTGTGTATGTGCATGCGTGCATGTGTGCTTGCATATGTGCGTGTGTGCTGCATAGAGTATTCCTAGTCTTTCTGTACCGTGAGATTTAAGTAGTCAGTGCTTCAGTGCTTACACTCTCAGGAGCTTACAGCAGCCAATGTAATCAGGCACAAGTTAAAAAGCGCGGAAATAAGTCTCTATTTTTCAAACCTGGATAAAACAGCCCCCTGTGTCCTGATGTGTGTGTGCCTGTGGTGTGTTTGTGTGTGTGTCTGTGCTAGCACGGTGTGCTTGCATCAGCGCGTGTGTCCTGAATTGGGGGCACTGTGCAATCATTTTTGGCAGAACACCTTGATATGGACTGGGGTGCCATGGGCTATTATTGGGCTGTGGATTTAGTTCTCTTCAGACATCCAGAGCTGTAGTGTGTGTGTGTGTGTGTGTGTGTGTGTGTGTGTGTGTGTGTGTGCGTGTGCGTGTGTGTGTGTGTGTGTGCGTGTGCGTGTGTGTGTGTGTGTGTGTGTGCATGCATCCATGTACGTGCATGATTGTGTGTGTGTTCTATGGCTTACCTAGAGCAATAATCCAGGTCACAGACACACAAACTCCAAGTCAGTGATGCATATTTAAATATGTATGAGGCAGTGACAACCTTAGAGTTAAAATGAAGTCATTTCTCCAGTCTAAATACCAGGCTAGTCCAACACTTAGCTATTTATGTATGCACAATTAACCTCTCAACAGCTCACGCTGATATTTTACTGTATGAAGAAAGACATATTGGCAAGGTTGTGAGTGTGTGTGTTTGTGTGTGTGAGTGAGCGAGCGAGCGATAGAGAGGGAGAGAGAGAGAGTATGTGTGTGTGTGTGTGATATTATGCTAGTCAACAGGCTGACAGCTAAATGGAGTTGCTCTCTTTCTTTGGTCCTGGAAGTGAATTCCTCCTGAATCTTAATCTTATATTTCACACTAAATCCTGCTGCTCCATTGTGTCTGTGTCCGTGTGTGTGTCTATGTGTTTGTGCGTGCTGGTGTGTCAGTGTATGTGCTCTCCAGAACTGTCATGTTACATTCCCAGGAAGGCAGGACATTCTCTTCCCCGGATGTTATCCACCTCATTTCCATCTCCCTCTTAACTTCCTCTTTTAGAATGCTACAGTCAGGAAGACATGTACAAGCCCACACTGTCACGCCCTGACCTTAGTATTCTTTGTTTTCTTTATTATTTTGGTTAGATCAGGGTGTGACATGGGTGATGTATGTGTTTTTACCCTGTCTAGGGGTTTTGTATGTCTTTGGGTGTTTACTAGTCTAGGTGTTATGTATGTCTATGGTTGCCGAGATTGGTTCTCAATTAGAGGCAGCTGTTTATCGTTGTCTCTGATTGGGAACCATATTTAGGCAGCCATATTCCTTGGGTATTTTGTGGGTTATTGTCTATGTGTTAGTTGCCTGTGTCTGCACTTATCATATATAGCTTCACGGTTGTTTTGTGTAAATTTGTTTAAGTGTTCTTTGTTTCATTAAATTAGAAGAATGTATTCACATCACGCTGCGCCTTAGTCTCCTCCATTCAACGAACGTGACACGCATTGCCCACACAACGTATTCCTCCCTCAATTAAGATATGACAAACATTTTTTAAAGTAAGTACATGTTTGTGTATTGCATCACCTTGCACATTGCACTTCAACACGAATTCATATAGCTGGGTTGGCCTTGGTGTTTGTACATTTTCATGACGTAAAGAGAGCTAAGAGGATGGAAACCCCAAAATGTGTTTCAGTCTAAAATAAAACAGTGAATGAATCTCATGTTTTTTGCAAAAGTGGTTATGTGTGATGTGCAGGAAATCCGTTCTTATTTTCCACACACTGAAATAACAAACTCAGACAGTCTTATTGTTGTTTAGTCGTAGGGTTCTTAGAATAGTTTCTGCTTCTTCAACAGCTAATGGGGATCTGCATAAAAATCATAAACAGATAAAAAATGCCAAGTCACAAAATAACAAGCAAAATCTTGTGTAAGATTATAAAAATATTTCACGCAATGATTTAACAATGATATCATGGTCATTTAGCAGTTTTTTTTTGTTGTTCATCCTAAGCGACAATGTTCCAGTATTTGTTGCCTTTGGGGCATTAAAAATCCCCAACAATATTCAATGGAAATAAACAGACTTGTCATCACTTAACTTTACGATTCCATTAAGGGGATGAAAGTGCATAATCCACTAGAGTTTTGGACTCAAAAAGAATAGAAGCATTTGTATGGTTCTTGTCTTCGTTTAGACAGAGACTTCTGCACCCGCCAATACCACGTAACTTAATGTGACTGACCTCCTTGATTCGGGCTTATGTAGCAAAATTAGAAATGGTGTTTTTTACATTGGCTAAAACTACAGACTCAGCTACAAAATGGTAGATCATACACTACATATCATACACTGCATTTGATGAATAATGGGAAACTTATTCTGCTTTGAAAGTTGATAAACTTGTAACCCCACTTTTGAGAAAATGGCCCTTGACTATTTTAGTACACCTACTGGAGAGCTCTTTTGTCTACACCCATTCAGCATTGTTCACAACCTCTTATGCCTTAGCCCCACCCATATCTTTAGGGATTCATATATGAGGTCATGTCCTAAAGGTCATGTAGTGTGGTAAAGATTAAGACTGAAAGTGGTAAAAGTAGTAGCCTACAGAAGAAATTCCAGGTAAGCAAAGGGTCAAGATAAAACATATTTTAGAAACATTAGATGACCTTTACCCAGACATACTTGTCTAAATTGATGGGTCATGGAAGAAATGCTATAACCCCCAGCCACATCAAATCAAATGTTATTTGTCATATGTGCCGAATACAACAGGTGTAGATCTTACAGTGAAATGCTTACGTACAAGCCCTGAACCAACAATGCAGTGTTAAAGTCTTTACTAAAATAAACTGAAGTAAAAAATGTATAAATTATAATTAAGGCGCAACAAAATAACAGTAGTGATGCTATATACAGGGGGTACCAGTACAGAGTCAATGTGCGAAGGGAGGCTTTCCAATGCCTCACAAAAAAGGCACATATTGATAGATTGGTAAAAATGTAAAAGGTGTCCTTAACTCAGTTGCCAGAGAGGAAGGATACCTCTTAGAGATTTCATAATGAGGCCAATGGTGACTTTTAAAACAGTTGCAGATTTGAACCTTTTACTGCAGTGGGCTAAACCAGGGTCACACAGGGTGTTTTTTGGTAGTCTTAAAATCTACTTAAAGAAGACATCTGTAAAAGACACCATGTCAGGAATAGAATTGAAATGTATTATATTTTGAGTTTGCATCCCATTATTACACTTTACATCACAGAAGACTGAAAAATAACAGAACTGTTTGACATAGAAACACTGGATTTTAGCCAGGCTTTTGGAAATAATGGAATTATGAAAAATATTAGTAACATTCCACCAATGAGGCCACTAGGTAATTTGACTGCAGGAAAACTGAAGATGGATCAACAACATTGTAGTTACTCTACAATACTAACCTAAATGACAGAGTGAAAAGAAGGAAACCTGTACAGAATACAAATATTCCAGAACATGCATCCTGTTTGCAATAAGGCACTAAAATAAAACTGAAAAGAATTGGGAAAATAAATTAGCTTTATGTCCTGAATAGTGCACATTATATTTGGGGCAAATCCAACACAACACATCATGGTTGTGGCTGCATCACGTTCTGGGTATGCTTGTCACCGACAAGGACTAGGGAGTTTTTTTTAGGATAAAAAGAAAGGAATAGAGCTAAGCACAGAAAATCCCAGAAAACCTGGTTCAGTTTGCTTTCCAACAGACATTGGAAGACAAATGTACCTTGCAGCAAGACAATAACCTAAAACACAAGGCCAAATATACACTGGAGTTACTTACCATGGTGACATTGAATGTTCCTGAGTGGCCTAGTTAAAGTTGGACTTAAATCGGCTTGAAAATGTATGAGAAGAATTGAAAATGGCTGTCTAGCAATGATCAACAACCAACTTGACTTTGCTTAAAGAAATTTTGAAAGAATAATTTGTAAATACTGTGCAATCCAGGTGTGCAAAGCTCTTAAGCCATGTTCACATTGGAGGTTTGAAGTGACTCAAATCCTATTTATTTGCATATCGGATTTGAATCAATTCTTTGTCCTGCAGTCTGAACAGCCAAAAGCTACATGAAATCCGATATTTCAAGCCGTATTTAAAAACACGTTCATAGGTGGTTTGAAGTCAGATACAAATATGATTCCTGGACATGCAACTTGTGGTTTTAGACTTTTATTTGGCGTATGTTGTTGCTTGCTACCTACTCTGTTGACAGTTTGACAAGAACATGTGGTTGCTAACTAGCTTGTTAAGTGTTTAAAACAAATTCATGAATGTGCTAGAAAGATAAACAGCTACCTATCTAGCTAGTTGAAAGGACTCATTTTGAATGTTGAATCATCAAAGCAACTGGGAGGTGTCCATGGCAGGCATTGTTGTCACCTTAGCTTGCTACATAACTTCTGAGTGACAGGATGCACAAGCACAACCAATCAGACTACACCACTGCACACACCCATCATTATTATGACAACTAGTACAGCCTTGTCAGCAAATGACTGCTGTCTGAACACACACAAGTCTGATTTGTTCACTTGTAACTTGCTGTTTGGACAGTCAGTAGTCCAAAACGGATTTGAAAAACAAAACTGATTTGAGCATTAAGGCCTGCAGTGTGAACAAGGCTTTAGAGACCTACCCAGAAAGCCTCACAGCTGTAATCGCTGCCAAAGGTGATTCTAACATGTATTGACTTAGGGGGTTCACTACTTATGTAGTGTTTTAGTTCATATATGTTTTTTTAAAACACATTTTTGTATTTTGTGTAGATCGATGATGAAAAATTACCAATAAATCAATTTTATTCCCACCCTGTAACACAACAAAATGTGGAAAAGGTCAAGGGGTGTGAATACTTCCTGAAGGAACTGCGGTTGGCATGTGTGGCTCTAATGTATTTTTTTGTTCGTTTTTAGAGCTCACAGAAGACACACACACACACACACACACACACACACACACACACACACACACACACACACACACACACACACGCATGCATACATACATGCAAGCACTCATATACGCACACAAACACACACACTCTCTCTCTAACATTACCCGGTCGGTATGAGTTAGTCCCACTGGGACCACAGCAAAGCAAACCGTTTGATTGACAGCTATGATATTCCTAGTGGGGAGGTGTTGACAGCTCAGTGACAACCATGGGAGGTCACAGACAAGGGAGTGTGTGTGCGTGTGTGTGTGTGCGTATGTGCGTGTGTGTGTGTGCGTATGTGCGTGTGTGTTGATGAAAGATAAATATGGATATAACACCACTACCTCTGCCACTTCATAGGGCATAAAGGACAGAGACAGGGACAGACAGGGACAGAGACAGACACACACAGGCTGTGGCTAGACTAAAATGTATTCATTGCAGAAGGGAACAGGGTGTAAGAAAGATATGTACTACTATGCAGTGCATATTTAGCCTGACTCCATGACAAATAGCTAGATACATTATATAGCAGAGAACAGGGTGTGAGTAAAGACTAGCATTAGTGTCTCCACACTCAGTTTAATACTTTGTTTAAGGATTACACAGACAGCAGGCTACTGACAGGTTGTGAGCAGGAGAGGCTTTGATTTTGGGATTTTTTTATTTAACCTTTATTTAACCAGGTAGGTTAGTTGAGAACAAGTTCTCATTTACAACTGCGACCTGGCCAAGATAAAGCAAAGCAGTGTGGCACAAACAACAACACAGAGTTACACATGGAATAAACAAACAAACAGTCAATAACACAATAGAAAAACGTTTATGTACAGTGTGGGCAAATGAGCTAATAAAAGGGAGGTAAGGCAATAAATAGGCCATAGTGGTGAAATAATTACAATTTAGCAATTAAACACTGGAGTGATAGATGTGCAGAAGATGAATGTGTAAGTAGAGATACTGGTGTGCAAAAAAATAAAAAACAATGGTATGGGGATGAGGTAGTTGGACGGGCTATTTACAGATGGGCTATGTACAGGTACAGTGATGTGTGAGCTGCTCTAACAGCTGGTGCTTAAGGTTAGTGAGGGAGATATGGGTCTCCAGCTTCAGTGATTTTTGCAATTCGTTCCAGTCATTGGCAGCAGAGAACTGTAAGGACAGGTGGCCAAAGGAAGTGTTGGCTTTGGGGATGACCAGTGAAATATACCTGCTGGAGCGTGTGCTACGGGTGGGTGCTGCTATGGTGAGCAGTGAGCTGAGATAAGGCGGGGCTTCACCTATCAAAGACTTATAGATGACCTGGAGCCAGTGGGTTTGGCGACGAATATGAAGCGAGGGCCAGCCAACGAGAGCGTACAGGTCACAGTGGTGGGTAGTATATGGGGCTTTGGTGACTAAACGGATGGCACTGTGATAGACTGCATCCAGTTTGCTGAGTAGAGTGTTGGAGGCTTTTTTATAGATGACATCGCCGAAGTCGAGGATTGGTAGGATGGTCAGTTTTACGAGGGTATGTTTGGCAGCATGAGTGAAGGAGGCTTTGTTGCGATATAGGAAGCCGATTCTAGATTTAATTTTGGATTGGAGATGCTTATTGTGAGTCTGGAAGGAGAGTTTACAGTCTAACCAGACACCTAGGTATTTGTAGTTGTCCACGTATTCTAAGTCAGAACCGTCCAGAGTAGTGATGCTGGATGGGCGGGCAGGTGCGGGCAGCGATCGGTTGAAGAGCATGCATTTAGTTTTACTTGCATTTAAGAGCAGTTGGAGGCCACGGAAGGAGAGTTGTATGGAAATTAAGCTCGACTGGAGGTTAGTTAACACAGTGTCCAAAGAAGAACCGGAAGTACACAGAATGGTGTCGTCTTGGTCAGAGTTGGATCAGAGAATCACCGGCAGCAAGAGCGACGGATGGAGTGATGGAGTTTAGTATAGGCTATGCTCCTCTGTGATGACATCATACTGTGGTAATAGAAGTTTAAAGATTTACACCCAATCCCACATCAATCCCTGGCCCCCACCTTTTGGCATTTGATTTACAATATAGCATATACAGTATGATTAGATACATATCATGGATCATGATACATACTGTAAGCAGGATGGTAATAGCTCCACCTTTAAAAGACATGAGCTGGCGCACACCCAGAAAAAATGTGTTTGTGTGTAGGTGCTGACTAACGGCGAAAAATATATAAATGATCAAAATATAGAAAGTGGCACACTCCATATATAAACTCCCAGCAATTTATTGGGTATTTACCTACGTTTCGGCATCACTGTGCCTTATTCAGGGTAATGTCATGAATACTTGAACCAGGTTATGCACAGGCATTGAGCATGTTGCTCTACCAAGGAGAGGAGGTAACATCTAGATCCTACTACTACAAAGAGAGGTTTATTGGATATCCTATCTAAAAACATTGACCCCTAGTGGTCTGAATATTGACTTTGATCTCAGGCCCTTCTTATGAACAATTCTTTCTTTTATGAACAAGTCTTATAAATTGATATATTCTTTCTACAGCTTATTAGCGTACATCCAGTATGTTCCCACTGTTGATGATGCTCATTATACGTTAAGGTTGAACCAAAAGATTACATGTAACAAATATGAAATGAAGTGCGAAACAATTAAATATGTGAAGTTGAATTAAACAATAATGTATGTTGATGCTAGTATGATGTACAATATTCAATGATGTTTCTATAGGATAACAATAGCCTAATATATTTAATATGCCGTATACTATTGTTTTTATTTGAACAATTTCACTAATTTATTCTAATTAACTTCATCATTATGACACACCCCTCACTACTGTCATTGGTTGCACTAATTGCACTTTTTGTTTCACATTCACTGTGTTCAAACTCCCTGTCATAGATGAGCCAAGGCGCAGCGTGTATGTAATTCCACATCTTTAATTGAGGTGAAACCTTCACAAAAAAACAGGTAAACAGAAACCAAACGTGACGCAACCGTGGCACACACAAAACACTCACAGAAAATAAATAATTACCCACAAACACAGGGGGGAAAAAGGCTGCCTAAGTATGATTCCCAATCAGAGACAACGATAGACTCTGATTAGGAACCATACCCGGCCAAGAAAGAAACAGACAAACTAGAATGCCCACCCAAATCACACCCTGACCTAACCAAATAGATCATTAAAAAGGCTCTCTAAGTTCAGGACATATTGCCTACATAACCGGGTTCAAGTATTCACGACATTACCCTGAATAAGACACAGTGATGCTAAAACTTTGGTAAATACCCAATAAATTACTGGGAGTTTTCGACTCTGTCAATCACCGTATTCTTATCGGCAGACTCAACAGCCTGCGTTTCTCTAATGACTGCCTCGTCTGGTTCACTAACTACTTCTTAGATAGAATTCTGTGTGTCAAATCAGAGGGCCTGTTGTCCAGACCTCTGGCAGTCTCTATGGTGGTGACGCAGGGTTCAATTCTCAGGCTAACTCTTTTCTCTGTATATATCTATGATGTCGCTCTTGCTGCAGGTGATTCTTTGATCCACCTCTACGCAGATGACACCATTCTACGCAGACGACACCATTCTACGCAGACGACACCATTCTACGCAGACGACACCATTCTACGCAGACGACACCATTCTGTATACATCTGGCCCTTCTTTGGACACTGTGTTAATAAACCTCCAAACAAGCTTCAATGTCATACAACACTCCTTCCGTGGCCTCCAACTGCTCTTAAATGCTAGTAAAACTAAATACATGCTCTTCATGCTCTTCGGATTCCTATTTCACAACAAAGCCTCCTTCACTCATACTGCCAAACATGCCCTCTTAAAACTGACCATCCTACCGATCCGTGTATTCAGCGATGTCATTTACAAAATAGTCTCCAACACTCTACTCAGCAAATTGGATGCAGTCTATCACAGTGCTATCCGTTTTGTCACCAAAGCCCCATATGCTCCCCAACACTGCGACCTGTATGTTCTTGTTGGCTGGTCCTCGCTACATATTTGTCGCCAAACCCACTGGCTCCAGGTCATCTATAAGTCTTTGCTAGGTAAAGCTCCGCCTTATCTCAGCTCCCTGGTCACCATAGCAACATCCACCCGTAGCACGCACTCCACCAGGTATATTTTACTGGGCATCCCCAAAGCCAACACCTGCTTTGGCCACCTTTCCTTCCAGTTCTCTGCTGCAAATGACTGGAACGAATTGCAAAAATCACTGAAGTTGGAGACTTATATTTCCCTCACTAACTTCAAGCATCAACTGTCAGAGCAGCTTACCGATCGCTGTAGCTGTACGCAGCCCATCTGTAAATAGCCCATCCAAACAACTACATACCTCATCCCCAAATATGTATTTTTTTCTGCTCTTTTGCACACCAGTATTTCTACTTGCACATCCTCATCTGCACATCTATAAGTCCTGTGTTAATGGCTAAATTGTAATTATTTTGCCACTATGGCCTATTTATTGCCTTACCTCCTTACTTCATATGCACACACTGTATACAGATTTTGCGTTATTGACTGTACTTTTGTTTATCCCATGTGTTACTTTGTGTTTTTGTCACACTGCTTTGCTTGATCTTGGCCAGGTCGCAGTTGTAAATGAGAACTTGTTCTCAACTGGCCTACCTGGTTAAATAAAGGTGAGAAAAAGTACATTAAAAACCCAATAAATTACTGGGAGTTTATACATGGAGTGTGTGATTTTCTTTATTTTGATAGGTTAATAGGTCCACCTTTAACATCAAATTCTGCTTCTATATTTGATTTCCTAGTAAAAAGCATGAGCTGACGCACACCAAAACATTTTTGTAGAGGTGCTTACTAACGGAAGGTAAACTGTTCAAAAATAAATAAATGAAGTTGCACACTCTAGATATACTCCCAAACATTTAACACAACCTATGTTTCGGCACTGTGCCAAAACATTGGTTGGAGAGGTCGATGTCCACGCCCGCACGGAAATCAGTGTCTTCATCACATTTGATAAAACTCTGTATGTTTATGCAAGAGACTTTGTGTATTTGACATGGGCTGCATTGCAATCCACTGAATTCATCTGTGTTCGCCATTCACCTATGTGGTAGACAGGAGCTTCCAGAAAATCTGTGTTTGTCAGGCTTCTCCTGCACCACAAGGGCTGCTAAAACTCTATACCACTTTTATTCTATCCACAGAAACGCATACAAGGCCCTCCCTCATCCTCCCTTTGGCAAATCTGATCATGACCCAATCCTTCCTGTTTACAACATCCGCGCTGGTCTAAAGGCTAGAGCTACCAGCTTACAATGAACGGGACACGGACATGGATGCATACAAGAAAACCCGCTACGACCCCCGATGAGACATCAAACATGCAAAAGGACAATATAGGAGGAAGGTGGAATCCTATTACACTGGCTACAAAGCTCATTGTATGTGAGAGGGCTTGCAAACGATATCGGATTACAAAGGGAAACCCAACCAAGATGCCCAGCAACGTAGAACTCCCAAAAGAGCTAAATGCCTTCTATGCTCGCTTCAAGGAATATAACACTGTGCCTTGTGTGAAAGCCCCTGCTTTTCGCAATGACTGTGTGATCTTGCTCTGATGTTAGAAATACATTAAACAGGTTTACAATCAGAAGATGGAATAACAGGGAGCGTTCTCAAAGCATGTGCACACCAGCTGGCAGGTGTCTAAACAGACATTTTCAATCTCTCCTTTTTTCCCCCCAGTTTGTAATCCCAACATGTTTCAAGCTGACCACCATTGTCCCTGTTTCCAAGAGCTCCAAGGTAACCTGCCTAAATGACTATCACACTGTAGCACTCACATCTGTAATTATGAAGTGCTTTGAAAGGCTGGTCATGACACACATCAAAACCATCATCCCAGATACCCTAAACCCACTCCAATTCACAGACCACCCCAACAGATCCACAGAATCAACATTCTCCACAGAATCTCAATTGGACTTATTTCCAAATGGACAAGAGGGGGAGTGTGAGAATGTTGTTGATAGACTACAGCTGAGCATTCAACCTCATAGTCTCCTTCAAACTCTTCACCAATCTAGGGACCCTGGGACTGAACCCCTCCCTCTGCAACTGGATCCTGGACTTCCTCATGTGTCGGCCCCAGGTGGTGAGGGTAGGCAACAACACCTCCTCTAGGCTGACCCTCAAAACAGGGGCCCCTCAGGGGTGTGTGCTTAGTCCCCTCCTGTACTCCCTGTTCACCCACGACTGCATTGCTGCTCACGACTCCAACACCATAATCAAGTTAGCTAATGACACAACGTTGGTAGGCCTGATTACCAATGGCAATGAGTCAGCCTACAGGGAGGAGGTCAGAGACTTAGAAGTGTGGTTCCAGGACTACAACAACTCCCTCAATGTTAGTAAGACCAAGGAGCTGGTCATGAACTACAGGAGAAACAGGGAAGAGCAAGTCCCCATCCATATCGAAGGGGCAGTTGAGGAGCGGGTTGATAGCTTTATGTTCCTTGGTGTCCACATCGCTAACTTTACTTTACTGACTTTACTGTCCCCATGGGGAGATTTTGTTGCACTGTCATGTACACCTTTAAGTGGCGTTTAAAAACAAAACAAGTTGACAATACAACTTTCCTTACAGCTACATACCATTAAAAAGAGACAAGCCCGGCAGGCCTTACTGGGTCGATAGCAACATTAGCCCTAGCTATTTAGGAGGGATATCACACTAGTTCTAGTTCTGTTTTTCCTGCCGACGGGTGCCCTATACCTGCACCCAGAGGGGAGTAGTTCAAAGTTTGGGTACAGAGGGTGGCTTGGGTCTAAAATGATTTTGTGATCTCATCCAGGCCTGTCTGTTTGACTCCAAGTACCTTGGGGAGGGCCCTGACCTTAAAGATCTCATCCAGGCCCTTCTCTTTGACTCCAAGTACCTTGCATGCTGTGGTGATAATCCTTCTCAGCATACGTCTCTTTGGTCTTGTTGGTATTGAGGACCTAACCTCTGTGTGATTCCTCACACCATCTCTTTGGTCCACACAGTCATTTAGGACTGGGCCATGGTGTTCCTCGTCATCATGCAACAGGCTGATCAAGGCAGTGTCTTCAGCGGACTTAACAAGGTGTCTGTCCGGATGGGAACTAGTACAGCTATTAGTGTACAAGATGTACAGGAATGGGGACAAAACACATCCCTGAGGAGAGCCTGTGTTGGTGTTGCGTTTGTCCGACAAGTGGGGACCTATTTTGAGCCGCTGTGACCGTTGGCTCAGGAAGTCCAACAGCCACAAAACCAGCCGCCCATCTTAGCAGAAGCCCCGAATGAGTCTCTGTGCCAGAATGTAAGGCTGGATTGTGTTGAAGGCAGAAGAAAAGTCAACAAATAAAACCCTGACATGGGATTTGGCACCCTCTATATGTCTGTAGACCATGTTGAGGAGAGTGAGAATGGCATCATCAACTCCTCTGCTGGGCTGAGAGGCAAACTGAAATGGGTCGAGGAGCATCTGGTTGATGCTGGGAACATGACTTTTCACAATTTTCTCAAGGCATTTCATTACTAAGGACGTCAAGGCGACAGGGCGGTAGTCATTCAGCACAGAGGGATTAGATGCTTTAGGAATTGGTATAATTATTGAGTTTTTTCACAACACTGGTACGTGTTGCTGGTCGAGTGAGGATTGGAAAATGTCTGTAAAAACACCAGCCAATTGTTCAGCACAGTGCTTTAACACATGCCCACTTATTTTGTCTGGGCCTGGGCTGTTGTCTGTGTTACATCCCTTGAACAACTTCAAAACATCAGCCTGTTTGACAACAACCCTCTCAAACATTTGTAATGATGCTTCCATTTGTTTTACCTCCGACACAAGAGTGTCTGATTCAAATCTTAAGAAAACATTCTGTTCATTAACCATGTTCTGGCCCTCATGTCTCCCAAGATCAGCACTGGTTTTTCCCCAGCTGCTGTCCTCAAATACCTCTCACATAGTACAATCAAAACACCCCTTGGGGACAAGTGATGCCGTTTTCGTTCCAGATATGGAACTGTGGGTTTCTCCCTCACCAGGAGGCGACAGTAGGTTGGCCTGAGGTAGACCACATTGTGGTCTGATGTCCCCAGGGGAGGTCTGGTGGTGGCAGAGAACACATTTAGTATTGTCCCATAGCACAAATCAAGAGTATTTTTCTAGTATGACATTTCACATACTAGTGGTATGTGTGCAGGACTTTGTGCAAAGTACAGTTGTTAAAATCCCCTAAAATACATTTGGCAGCATTGGGAGCGATGGATTCCAGTTTCTGTGACAGATTATAAATCATCGCTGATGCCTTTGTTACATTAGCTTTCGGTTGAATGAACATAACGGTAACAAGCAATTGGGGGAACTCACGGGGCAGATAGTAGGGTCGCAGAGACACAGAAAGCAGTTCAATGTCGGAGGTACAGGATAGATTTAACTGCTAGTCCCTGACAAGCAGGCAGACGCCCCCGTCATGATGTTTCCCTGTGACTGTCAGATCACGGAACGCTCTGACCAGAGTGAAGCCGGCCAGACTCTGTCATCCAGCCAAGTCTCAGTAAACACCAGCA
Organism: Oncorhynchus tshawytscha; assembly: GCF_018296145.1. NCBI lineage: Eukaryota > Metazoa > Chordata > Actinopteri > Salmoniformes > Salmonidae > Oncorhynchus > Oncorhynchus tshawytscha. Next base: position 74,335,776 of record NC_056429.1, on the reverse strand, counting down.
AACAGGCCTCCCGGTATTCATGTTGGAAGCGCAGATTCGCTGATCAGCAAGGTGGTGGGTAAGGGGAGTTTGTTCTTACATTTTTTAAGTCTTTGTCTGATTCCCCCGCGTTTTCCACATTTGCATTTGGGTTTGTAATCCACTCGCAGACAATCAGGGATTAGGTGGGCCATTGGGATATACATGGCAATTGTGATTGAGTTGCATTGTAGTAGGAACTCCCTGCTGTATTGGATTCCAGCAGCGTTTTCATCATTTAGTCCGTTTGTAGCGGGTATGTACACAATCAACAAGATCAGTCCAACATCCCACCACTGTAAATCCAATGTTGACAGATGGCAGATTCTTTGTAAACTAAGTGTACAAATTAAAAACATAAAGAGTGCCACACAAAACGTCACAAACACTGCGGGATGCAACAGAGCCGCGCCCTGCGCCAGGAGGACTTGACATGGTCCCACATACACCTGCACAGTCATGAAGAGGGCACGGCAGCACTTCTTCACTCTCAGGAGGCTGAAAAGATTTGGCATGGGCCTCCAGATCCTGAAAAAGTTCTGCAGCTGCATCCTTGAGAGCATCTTGACTGGCTGCATTGCTTGATATGGGAATTTCACCGCAAAGCACTACAAAGGGTGGTGTGGACAGCCCAGTACATCACTGAGGCCGAGCTCCCTGCCATCCCGGATCTCTATATCAGGCGGTGTCAGAGCAAAGCCCAAAAAATTGCCAAAGTCTCCAGCCACCCAAGCCATAGACTGTTCACTCTGCTACCATCCGGCAAACGGTACAGAGACAGCTTCTACCCCCAAGCAATAAGACTGCTAAAATAGCCAGCCTGCTAAATAGTCAATTAATGGTACCCAAACTATTTGCACTGACTCCATCTTGCCCTGACCTTACGCATACTCACTAGACTTTATATACACACCATATACACATAACATACTCACGCATACCGACACAACACAAACAAACATACATACAATTTGCTGCTGCTACTCTGTTCTTAATTTTACTCATATCGTCATCTATCTGGATGACTAGTCACATTACCCTGGATTCATGCACAGTTCAAGTACCTCGTACCTCTGCACGTTGATCTGGTCCTCCCTTATATATATTTCACCTTTATTTAACCAGGTAGGCTAGTTGAGAACAAGTTCTCATTTACAACTGCGACCTGGCCAAGATAAAGCAAAGCAGTGCGACAGAGTTACACATGGAATAAACAAACATAAAGTCAATAACACAATAGAAAAAAGGTTTATGTACAGTGTGTGCAAATGAGGTAAGATAAGGCAATAAATAGGCCATAATGGTGAAATAATTACAATTTAGCAATTAAACACTGGAGTGATAAATGTGCAGAAGATGAATATGCAAGTAGAGATACTGGGGTGCAAAAGAGTGAAAGAAAGAAATAACAGTATGGGGATGAGGTAGTTGGATGGGCTATGTACAGCTGCAGTGATCTGTAAGCTGCTCTGACAGCTGACACTTAAAGCTAGTGAGGGAGATATGAGTCTCCAGCTTCAGTGATTTTTGCAATTTGTTCCAGTCATTGGCAGCAGAGAACTGGAAGGAAAGGCAGCCAAAGGATGAATTGGCCTTGGGGGTGACCAGTGAAATATACCTGCTGGAGCGTGTGCTCCGGGTCGGTGTTGCTATGGTGACCAGCGAGCTGAGATAAGGCGGGGCTTTACCTAGCAAAGACTTATAGGTGACCTGGAGGCAGTGGGTTTGGTGACGAATATGAAGCGAGGGCCAGCCAACGAGAGCATACAGGTCGCAGTAGTGAGTAGAATATGGGGCTTTGGTGACTAAATGGATAGCACTTTGATAGACTGCATCCAGTTTGCTGAGTAGAGTGTTGGAGGCTATTTTGTAAATGACATATGCTGCTGTAACGATGTACGCTGAGAGTCGGGAAGCAAGTTCAGGGGTGAATACATTTAATTCATAAATGAACAAAACAAGAAACACAAATAGCACACTGACATTTAGGATGTGCCAAAAAAAGGGGTGAAACAGGTCTAAAAACCCCCTTTCTGACCCTTATATTTCTTAGATATAGGACAGACATTTCATTACAAACTGTTACGCACGCCTCTATGAAGAGGGAACGCAACACCCTGCTACAACTAAACTCTCCGTGAAGTGAAAAAGGTATGGACTGTAGGTGCGAGTAAGAATGACAACAGGCAGAATGTGGTACCGTTTACAAGGACTTTATTCCTTTACACGGTAATATGGGGAAAAGGGGCTGGACGGAACCAAAGCAAAGAAAGTAAATCTCAAAGCCCCCCCTCTCCTATCTTACCTGCCTACCCACTTCTTACCCAATTTAGCACCACCTGGTGCCCTAACCAAAATACAGGAGGTGGTCCGCCCAGGTCTTACCTATTGTGCATAGACAATGAATATACTACGGGTATATGTATGCCCGCGGGCCTCTTGCCTAAGCACTCCCTAGGTGCCTTCCCCTTCCCCCCCTGGGAACAAAAGAAACAGAATATTAAACAATTTTCACAAACAAACTAAGAAACAAAGGACATCAAATAAGCTCTACCTGAGCAACAAACTCACAGAACATACCACTTCCCAGCAATGAACTCCCAGCAATGAACTCCCAGCAATGAACTCCCAGCAATGAACTCCCAGCAATGAACTCCCAGCAATGAACTCCCAGCAATGAACTCCCAGCAATGAACTCCCAGCAATGAACTCCCAGCAATGAACTCCCAGCAATGAACTCCCAGCAATGAACTCCCAGCAATGAACTCCCAGCAATGAACTCCCAGCAATGAACTCCCAGCAAAATCAACCTCTAGCAAAATCAAAGCAAAATCAACCTCTAGCAAAATCAACCTCTAGCAAAATCTCTCAGTAATCCCTACCTCCAAAATCTCTCTCTCCTGAACAGAACACTGGCTTTTATATAGCTTCAGAAGGAATGGGTAATTGGAGACAGCTGTGTCTTGACGAGGGGGCGGGGTCAGCTCTTCAATTAGCCCTGGAGTCGACCAATCAGCTGCTTGAGGGATTTCAGGAAGCCATTTCCTGAAATAAACACATGCAAATACACAAACTACAACACATAATCTGGGGAACGTAACAAAAACAGACTGTTATTTTTGGACTGTCTGTCTTGCCATGGTGAATGTGTTATTCAATCCGCTTCTATGGGCTAATAGCAGTAAGGCCAAATTCAATGTTGTTTCTATATTTTCTTTGATACCTACAAGGGTCCTAAAATTCTAAATCAAATAGGGAAATGATCCATGGTATGGCCAACTTAAAACATTTCCATAAATTAGCTTAGTAGAACCCCCTCCCCCAAAGGCTTAGGCTCAAAAGGGGCTTGAGGAAGCAAATCTACATTCTAGAGTGTGCAACTTCATTAATTTAAATATCATATTTGATTTCCAACAAACATGAATGTACAGTAACTTGAAATATACCTGTCATAGATTTTTTGTTGACCTCTAGACCATAACCGAGACAAACTGTTTACGCTGATGTTGTGCAAATATGCAAATTCAACCAACCAGCCAGGTTGATGCAACGGGATTACATTGACAAAGAACATTGAAATAATGAAGAGATTATGTTGACACAATCATGAAAAAGAATCCAAATAGCTGACACTTATATTTGTTTAGTATTTGTCTCTGACAGGTGTAGTTTAATGAACAGGAACTCAATGCTAATTCTGCCGCATGTTTTATGCATATTCAGAGAAATGCAGTCAGTCTAATCTGATTACGGCTCCTTTCTGCCAAGCAGCCACAGGCACCGCTCTGAGAGAGCAGAGAGAAACACACACAGACAATCTAACTATACACCATTAACATAGAGATTTCTTAGCGGAACGTCTAGGAGCAGAGGTTTAATTGTGTGTATGTGTGGGTTCATGCGTACGCGTGTGTACCTAGGGGTTACCTAGGGGTTTGTCAAAGAAAAAGCCCACGTCAGAGCAGCACCTTTGTAGCCTACAGCTCAGCTCAAATGTAACACATGAATTCACCAAAGGTTCCAATGGACCAATTGGAAGGATTCTGGTTTGAGTTTGATTCCTGCATAGGCCACATATACTGAGAGAGAGAGAGCGGGAAGGGAGAGGGGAGGTTGGAGAGGAGGAGGAGAGAAGTAGAGTGATAGGTAACACTTCCTATGAAGTACATACAGTCAGGTCCAAAATTATTGGCACCCTTGATAAAGATGAGCAAAAAAACACTGTATAAAAATAATACAAATACTGAGCTATATTGTATGCGCAATCCAAGATGGCGTAGCAGTCAGGCGTCTTTGTCCTGTCCCTTGTATATATCTTTTTACATCTTTTTCTTCGCATATCTTTTTAAATATTTTCCTAAACCTCAACTTCTAAATACTCTCCTTCAACCCGCCTCACCCAATGTGGCGTGGATCTGCTTTTTTCTAAACTATTTCTATTTACTTCGGATCTGGAATCCCTCAACTGAAGCTAGCCAGCTAACTACCTATCAGTTATCAGTTAGCTAACCATTGCTAGCGGTCATCAGCTAACCTTTAGCTCGGAATGCTCTCGCCAGTTCGAACAACGTGACTCAAACCAGAGCATAATGGACCTATTTCTCTCCATATCCCCGGATTCCTACCGCAAACTCTGAACATTTTCATTTGGATCTTTGCAACTAGCTAACCGCAATCCCGGTTGACCACTCCTGGCTAGCGTTTCCATCCCGGAGCAAGCACCAATTAGACTGAAGTTAGCCCGGCCAGGGCTCCTGTGCTACCACCGAAGCCCACTCCTGGGCTACAATATCCGGACCCCTTCTACTGCCGGTACGGGGCACGGAACCCCGCCGATCCTCTACGACTGGAATACCGACATAATCTGCCCGAGGATTCCAACAGGCCCCTCAGGCGCGACGCCCGCTGAAGGCCCATTCTGCTAACCTGCTAGGCCTGCTAGCTACCTAGAGCTACTTGGAATCCTACTAATTCCACGACTGGTCTATCGACGTCACTGCACGAAGAGGCAAAAACAGACTTACCCCCATCGCAACGTCCCCCAAAGGCTAACTTGCTAGCCCCGGTCTAATAACTGCTAGCTTGCCTAACCCGGTTTGCTAACTGTTAGCTTGTTTAGCCCCGGCCTACTAACTGTTAGCTTGTTAGCATCGACCTGCTAACTGTCTGAATCGCTGTGTCCCCAGTCAGCCCAACCACTCACTGGACCCATATGTTCGCCTGGCTATGCATGTCTCTCTCTAATATCAATATGCCTCGTCCATTACGGTCCTGGTTAGTGATTACTGTCTTATTTCACTGTAGAGCCTCTAGCCCTGCTCAATATGCCTTAACCAACCATGTTGTTCCACCTCCTACATATGCGATGACATCACCTGGTTTAAACATCTCTAGAGACTATATCTCTCTCATCATTCCTCAATGCCTAGGTTTACCTCCAATGTACTCACATCCTACCTTACCTTTGTCTGTACACTATTGCTTGAATCTATGCTATCGTGCCCAGAAACCTGCTCATCTTACTCTTTGTTCCGAACGTGCTAGACGGCCAGTTCGTATAGCTTTTAGCCGAACCCTTATCCTACTTCTCCTCTGTTCCTCTGGTGATGTAGAGGTTAATCCAGGTCCTGCAGTGCCTAGCTCCACTCCTTTTCCCCAGGTGCTCTCATTTGTTGACTTCTGTAACCGTAAAAGCCTTGGTTTCATGCATGTTAACATTAGAAGCCTACTCCCTAAGTTTGTTTTACTCACTGCTTTAGCACACTCTGCCAACCCGGATGTCGTAGCCGTGTCTGAATCCTGGCTTAGGAAAACCACCAAAAACCCTGAAATCTCCATTGCTAACTATAACATTTTCCTCCAAGATAGAACTGCCAAAGGGGGTGGTGTTGCAATCTACTGCAAAGATAGCCTGCATTACTATCCAAGTCTGTACCCAAACAATTCAAGTTTCTACTTCTAAAAATTCACCTTTCCAGAAACAAATCTCTCACTGTCGCCGCTTGCTACAGACCTCCCTCTGCCCCCAGCTGTGCCCACGATACCATATGTGAATATCTTCTGAGCTCGTGCTACTAGGTGACCTTAACACCCCGGCCATCCTACAATCTAAACTTGATGCCCTCAATCTCACACAAATTATCAATGAACCTACCAGGTACAACTCCAAATCCATAAACAAGGGCACCCTCATAGATGTCATCCTAACTAACTCGCCCTCCAAATACACCTCTTCTGTTTTCAATCAAGATCTCAGCGATCACTGCCTCATTGCCTGCATCCGTAATGGGTCTGCGACCAAACAACCACTCCTCATCACTGTCAAACGCTCCCTAAAACACTTCTGCGATCAGGCCTTTCTAACCGACCTGGCCGGGGTATCCTGGAATGACATTGACCTCATCCCGTCAGTAGATGATACCTGGCTATTCTTTAAAAGTGCCTTCGTCCCCATCTTAAATAAGCATGCCCCATTAAAAAAATGTAGAACTAGGAACAGATATAGTCCTTGGTTCACTCCAGACCCGTCTGACCTAGACCAGCGGAAAAACATCCTGTGGCATTATGCATTAGCATCGAATGATATGCAACTTTTCAGGGAAGTTAGGAACAAATATACACTGGCAGTTAGGAGAGCTAAGGCTAGCTTTTTCAAACAGAAATTTGCATCCTGTAGTACTAACTCAAGAAAGTTCTGGGACACTGTAAAGTCTATGGAGAATAAGAGCACCTCCTCCCAGCTGCCCACTGCTCTGAGGCTAGGAAACACTGTCACCACCGATAAATCCACTATAATAAGCATTTCTCTACGGCTGGCCATGCTTTCCACCTGGCTACCCCTACCCCGGTCAACTGCCCGGCACCCTCCACAACAACCCGCCAAAGCCCCCACCATTTCTCCTTCACCCAAATCCAGAAAGCTGATGTTCTGAAAGAGCTCCAAAATCTGGACCCCTACAAATCAGCCGGGCTAGACAATCTGGACCCTCTCTTTATAAAATTATCTGCCGAAATTGTTGCAACCCCTATCACTAGCCTGTTCAACCTCTCTTTCGTATCGTCTGAGATTCCCAAAGATTGGAAAGCTGCCGCGGTCATCCCCCTCTTCAAAGGGGGTGACACTCTAGACCCAAACTGCTACAGACCTATATCTATCCCACCCTATCTTTCTAAGGTCTTCGAAAGCCAAATTAACAACAGATTACCGACCATTTTGAATCCCACCGTTCCGTCTCCGCTATGCAATCTGGTTTCAGATCTGGTCATGGGGTGCACCTCAGCCACGCTCAAGGTCCTAAACGACATCATAACCGCCATCGATAAGAGACATTACTGTGGAGCTGTATTCACAACCTGGCCAAGGCTTTCGACTCTGTCAATCACCACATTCTTATTGGCAGACTCGACAGCCTTGGTTTCTCAAATGATTACCTCGCCTGGTTTACCAACTACTTATCTGATAGAGTTCAGTGTGTCAAATCGGAGGGCCTGTTGTCCGGACGTCTGGCAGTCTCTATGGGGGTGCCACAGGGTTCAATTCTCGGGCCGACTCTCTTCTCTGTATACATCAATGATGTAGCTCTTGCTGCTGGTGATTCTCTGATCGACGTCTACGCAGACAACACCATTCTGTACACATCTGGCCCTTCTTTGGACACTGTGTTAACTAACCTCCAGAGGAGCTTGAATGCCATTACACCTCTCCTTTCGTGGCCTCCAACTGCTCTTAAACGCAAGTAAAACTTAATGCATGCTATTCAACCGATCACTGCCCGCACCTGCTCGCCTGTCCAGCATCACTACTCTGGACGACTCTGACTTAGAGTACGTGGACAACTACAAATAGCTAGGTGTCTAGTTAGACTGTAAACTCTCCTTCCAGACTCACAATAAGCATCTCCAATCCAAAATTAAATCTAGAATCGGCTTCCTATATCGCAACAAAGCCTCCTTCACTCATGCTGCCAAACATACCCTTGTAAAACTGGCCATCCTACAGATCCTCAACTTCGGTGATGTCATCTATAAAATAGCCTCCAACACTCTACTCAACAAACTGGATGCAGTCTATCACAGTGCCATCCGTTTTGTCACCAAAGCCCCATACACTACCCACCATTGCGACCTGTACGCTCTCGTTAGTTGGCCCTCACTTCATACGTGTCGCCAAACCCACTGGCTCCAGGTTATCTACAAGTCTCTGCTAGGTAAGCCCCGCCTTATCTCAGCTCACTGGTCACCATAGCAGCACCCACTCGTAGCCTGCGCTCCAGCAGGTATATTACATTGGTCACCCCCAAAGCCAATTCCTCCTTTGGTCATCTTTCCTTCCAGTTCTCTGCTGCCAATGACTGGAACGAACTGCAAAAATCTCTGAAGCTGGAGACTCATATCTCCCTCACTAGCTTTAAGCACCAGCTGTTAGACCAGCTCACAGATCACTGCACCTGTACATAGCCCATATGTAAACAGCCCAACTATCTACCTACCTCATCCCCATATTGTATTTATTTATTTATCTTGCTCCTTTGCTCCCCAGTATCTCTACTTGCACATTCATCTTCTGCACATCTACCATTCCAGTGTTTAATTTACTATATTGTAATTACTTTGCCACAATGGCCTATTTATTGCCTTAACTCCCTTATCTTACCTCATTTGCACTCACTGTATGTAGACTCTTTGTTTCTTTTGTTCTACTGTATAATTGATTGTATGTTTTGTTTATTCCATGTGTAACTCTGTGTTGTTGTATGTGTCGAATTGCTATGCTTTGTCTTGGCCAGGTCGCAGTTGCAAATGAGAACTTGTTCTCAACTAGCCTACCTGGTTAAATAAAGGTGAAATATAATTTAAAAAATGTAAAACAAATGAGAAAATTATTTATATTAATACAATTGCTCAGAGAAAGAGATTTTGTTCAACATGTAATACAAAAAAAATCTCAAAACAATTATTGGCACACCTGTTTTCAATATCTTTCAATACCTCACCTTGAAATAATAATGGCACTGAGCCTTTTTTAAAACTGTTTTACTGTATGAGATCGGAAAACACATTGGGAGGGATCTTAGACCATTCCTCCATATAGAATCTTTGCAGATCCTTATTAATATCCTCCATCTGCAGGTTTTCAATGTGGTTCAAGTTCAGAGACTGAGATGACTGAAATGGCCATTGCAAAATGTGGATTTTGTGGTCCATTAACCATTTCTTTGTGGATGTTGATGTGTGCTTGAGGTTATTGTATTGCTGGAAGATACACCAGGCTTTTGGCTAGGATGTCCTGGCACTGGGTAAAGTTGGTGATGCCGATTAACTTAATAAGGGCCCCAGGACCAGTGGAAACAAAATTGCTCAGTGCTATTATCCTCACAACGTGAGGTGTTGAAAGGTATTGAAAACAGGAATGCCAATCATTTTGTCCCCTATATTTAAAAAAACCCGAAATATTACTTGTTAAACAAAACCTATTTCTCTCTTTTTTTGGATAAAAAAATAAATAATTTTAAGCACACAATTAAGCTCAGTACCTTTTGCTAATTTTTATCGAGTGTGTCGATATTACGGACCTGACTGTACGTATAACATTTTATAACATCCTTTATAATGCATTGTAATATTGACTATAAGTGTCCATAATAACTCATAAGCAGTTATAAAACTCGTTATAATCTTGATTATCTATAGCTAATTGCTAATTTGTAGCTAGCTAGCTTTTTAGTTTGGATTCCACGACTCAGTTGGCATCAGTTGCTGGGACTGCTTGTTCCAGTGATCCTGTCGACCAGGACGGGTCTAAGGAGCTATTTGGCATAAGATGAAAATAGCGCAGCTAACCTAGCTGCTAGCTAGCTGCATATCAAACTAGCGGGGTTTTCTTGAACCTACAAGCAGTTGTTACAACAACAAGAAAATAGCATCAAGGGTTTTGTCCAAATTAATCAACCTACCAGGGTGTTTACAAACACTACAGGAACAAGATCATCCACATGTATCGATCACATTTTTACTAAAACTGAAGAACTTTGTTCTAAAAATGTATCCGTACCCATTGGATGTGATCACAATATAGTGGCTATATCCAGGAAAGCCAAAATTCCAACAGCTGGGCCAAAAAAAGAGATCATACAAAAGATTTTGGTGTAACACTTTTGTGGATGATGTTAAGAAATATTTGTTAGTCTGATGTGATTAATGAGGAGCATCCAGATGCTGCATTTGATGAATTTCTGAAATTGCTTCTTCCAATTATTGATAAACATGCACCTGAAATTGACTGTTAGAACTGTTAAGGCTCCATGGATTGATGAGGAATTGAAAAACTGTATGGTTGAAAGAGATGGGGCAAAATAAGTGGCTAATAAGTCTGGCTGCACATCTGACTGGTTACTTACTGCAAATTGAGAAATGATGTGACTAAACTCAACAAAAAGAAGAAGAAACTGCAATATGAAGCCAATATCAATGATATAAAGAATGATAGGAAAAAACTTTTGAGTACTTTAAACAAAATTATGGTCAGCAAGACAAATTGAACTCTATCTTTCATCGAATCCGATGGCTTATTCATCATGAAAACATTTGATGTTGCCAATTATGTGAATGATTATTTAATTGACAAAGTTGGCAAACTTAGGCAGGAAATGCCAACAACGAACAGTGAGCAATAGTATTCATGCATAAAAAACATATAATGAAAGGAAACCATTGCAAGTTTGAATTTTGTAAGGTTAGTGTGGGAGAGGTGGAAGAATTATTGTTATCGATCAATAATGACAAAACTCGTGGCATTGACAACTTAGATGGAAAGCTACTGAGGATGGTAGCTGACTCTATAGCCACTCCTATCTGTCATATTTTTAACCTGAGCCTAGAGGAAAGTCTTTGTCCTCATTCCTGGAGGGAAGCCAAAATAATTCCGCTACCCAAGAGTGGTAAAGCGGCCGTTTACTGGTTCTAACAGCAGGGCTATAAGCCTGCTGCCAGCTCTTAGCAAACTGTTGGAAAAAATGGTGTTTGACCAAATACAATGCTATTTCTCTGCAAACAAATTAACAACAGACTTTCAGCATGGTTATAGAGAAGGGCACTCAACATGTACTGCACTAACACAAATGACAGATGATTGGTTGAAAGAAAGTAATAAGAAGAAGATTGTGGGATCTGTACTGTTAGATTTCAGTGCAGCTTTTGATATTATTGACCATAACCTGTTGTTGAAAAGACATATCTGTTATGGCTTTCAACCTCTGCCATATCGTGGATACAGAGCTATCTATCTAATAGAACTCAAAGGGTTTTCATTAATGGAAGCATCTCTAATGTCAAACATATAAAGTATGGTGTACCGCAGGGCAGCTCTCTAGGCCCTCTATGTGACAATACAGAGGCGGATGCAAGATGCAAGCAACGATGGTTTAATGAATACAGTTTACAGCAGCAAAAGGACAGGCAGACTGTACTCAGACGGAATCCGACCCAGGGACTAGGGCGCATCTTCCTATGATAGCGTGCTGAGAAATCCAGGGGAGTGTGTCCGGATGGGTAGGAGGAAGCACAGCAGATAATCCACACAAGGGCGGTGAGAGATGAGCACAGACACACGACACAACCTCAGAGAAGTAACAACGATCTGACAACAAGAAACACTGGTTACAGAACATATAAAGGGAAGATAAGTGATTCCAGCTGGCACAGACAATCAGGCCGAGATTGGGAACCACGCCCACACAAACACGGGAGAGAGAGAGAGAGAGAGAGAGAGAGAGAGAGAGAGAGAAAGAGAGAGAGAGAGAGGGAGGCAGTGGATTCATGAACCGTGACAATACCCCCCCCCTAGGAACGCCTCTTGGCGTTCCCAGGCGAATTTACCTGTCGATTGAAATCATCGATAAGGGAGTGATCCAGAATGTCCCTAGCAGGTACCCAACTTCTCTCCTCCGGGCCGTAACCCTCCCAGTCCACCAGGTACTGGAATCCGCGTCCCCTCCTTCTAGAGTCCAAAATACGATTGACAGAAAAGGTGGGTTCCCCATCAACAAGTCGTGGCGGCGGGGGAACAGGTTTTATTTTAGACACATGAAAGGTAGGATGAATTCTCCTATACGCCGGAGGAAGCTTGAGCCGGACCGCCACCGGACTAATGATCCTGGTGACTTTGAACGGGCCGATAAATTTGGGGGCAAGCTTGTTCGAAACGGATCGAAGTGGAATGTTCTTAGTAGAAAGCCACACTCTTTGGCCAACGACGTATACCGGAGGCTTCGACCGGTGGCGATCGGCCTTAGCCTTGGTGCGCGCCCCACCCGGAGAAGAGTCTCACGGGCTCTGCTCCATGCGTGACGGCACCTCTGGATGAAAGCGTGAGCGGAGGGAACAGTGACCTCGGACTCCGTACTGGGAAAGATAGGTGGCTGGTAACCTAAACTACACTCAAACGGAGAGAGACCCGTGGCTGCCACTGGCAACGAATTGTGAGCGTACTCAACCATAGAGAGTTGTTGACTCCAGGAAGAGGGATTCTTAGAAACCAAACATCGCAACACTCTCTCCAAATCTTGGTTGGCCCTCTCCGTTTGACCGTTGCTCTGGGGATGAAACCCTGAAGACAGGCTGACACTCGCTCCCAGTAACCTACAAAACTCTTGCCAAAACTTGGACACAAATTGGGGGCCCCCTGTCAGAAACTACGTCCATCGGCAGGCCATGTAAGCGAAAGACGTGATCCACGACAGTTACCGCTGTCTCCTTGGCAGATGGTAATTTAGGCAAGGGAATAAAATGAGCCGCCTTCGAGAACCGGTCCACCACGGTCAAAACAACCGTCTTGCCCTGGGAGGGCGGGAGGGCGGTAACAAAATCTAGCGCGATGTGGGACCAGGGTCTCGAAGGGACCGACAGCGGTTGGAGTAACCCATCTGGGGGTCGATTAGAAGTCTTCCCAGTGGCACAAACCGAGCAAGCCAAGACAAAACTGTGAATGTCACGAGCCATCAGTGGCCACCAAAAGCATTGCTTAACCAAAAGCTAGTGCAGCTGACTCCTGGATGACACGCTACGTTGGAGCAATGCCCCCACCGAATAACATCGGACCGACACCCCTCCGGCACAAACAACCGATTAGGCGGGCAACCGGGCGGAGGCGTTACCCCTTCTAAGGCCGTTTTGACCCTCGATTCAACCTCCCATGTGAGTGTGGAGACCACTAGGGTCCCGGGTAGGATGCACTCGGGAGTGGATGGGCGTTCGGAATGGTCAAAAATGCGAGAAAGGGAATCGGGTTTGACATTCTTGGAACCCGGGCGATACGAGAGAGAGAAGTCAAAACGTCCGAAAAAGAGTGCCCACCGCGCCTGCCTGGAGTTGAGTCGCTTGGCGGTTCTGATATATTCTAAATTCTTGTGATCGGTCCAAACTATAAAAGGTACCCCGAACCCTCTAACCAATGGCGCCACTCCTCCAGTGCTAACTTCACTGCCAACAACTCTCTGTTGCCAATGTCGTAGTTGCGTTCCGCAGGTGATAACCGATGGGAAAGGAACGCGCAAGGGTGCATCTTGTCGTCAGAAGAGGAACGTTGGGAAAGTACCGCACCTACCCCCACCTCTGAAGCGTCCACCTCCACCACGAACTGACGCGAGGGATCGGGAGCTATGAGGATGGGAGCCGAAACAAAGCGGCTCTTGAGTTTGGCGAATGCAGCCTCGGCTGTATCGGACCACCTGAACGTCACTCTGGGGAGGTTAAGGCGGTAAGAGGAGCGACTATCTGGCTAAAGTTGCGAACGAAACGCCGGTAGAAATTGGCGAATCCCAGAAACCTCTGTAGGGCCTTACGGGAATCTGGGCTTGGCCAATCCACCACAGCCTTAACCTTGTCAGGATCCATGCGAATACCTTCAGTCGAGACGATGTAACCTAGGAATGGAACGGATTGTGCATGAAAAATGCATTTCTCCGCCTTGACAAAAAGTCCATTCTCCAACAACCTCTGAAGTACTCGTCTGACGTGCTGAACGTGTTCCTGGAGAGAAGAAGAAAAAATCAGTATGTCATCCAGGTAAACATATATGAACTGATCAATCATATCTCTCAGCACGTCATTGACGAGTGCCTGGAAAACCGCTGGGGAGTTGGATAGCCCAAAAGGCATGACCAAATATTCGAAGTGCCCTCTGGGGGTGTTAAACGCGGTCTTCCATTCGTCCCCCCCCCTTATGCGAACCAAATGATATGCATTCCGTAAATCCAACTTAGTGAACACGGATGGTCCCTGTAACCTTTCAAAGGCTGAGGACATCAACGGTAAGGGATAGGTATTCTTCACTGTGATGTTATTTAACCCACGGTAATCAATGCAAGGACGCAGAGAACCGTCCTTCTTCCCCACAAAGAAGAACCCCGCCCCCGCTGGAGAAGAGGAAGGACGAATGAATCCAGATGCCAGAGAACCAGAGATGTATCTCTCCATAGCCTCCCTCTCAGGAACAGAGAGTGAATATAACTTGCCTTTAGGCAGAGACTCACCTGGCAATAATTCAATTGCACAGTCATAGGGACGATGCGGAGGAAGAGAAGCAGCACGGGACTTACTGAACACCTCCTTCAGGTCGAGGTATTCAACGGGCACGTTAGACAAATCCACTGCCTCCTCTAGAAACACAGAATCAGACACAGACGAACAAGCAGACACCAAACAGGACTCAAGGCACTTGTTACTCCACATGGATATAGAGTTATGACCCCAGTCAACTCTGGGGTTGTGTTGGGTGAGCCAAGGGTGGCCGAGAACTAATGGTGCAAGGGGTGAGTCCATGAGTAGAAATGATAGTGTCTCAGTGTGATTGCCAGAAGTGATGAGTGTGATAGGTTCAGTGGTGTGAGAAATGTTGGGGAGTTCTTGACCATTGAGAGCGTTGACGGATATCTTGTGCGAGAGTGAGGTGATAGGAATCTGGAGTTTGTGAGCGAGCTTGAAGTCCATGAAATTACCCTCTGCTCCTGAGTCCAGTAAGGCTTGGGTGTCGTGCGTGTGGGTGGCCCATCTTAGTCTTACCGGGAGGAGAGTAGATGATGAGGTCTTCTCTGTGGTGACACCACCCGATAGTAGCCTCATGCTTACTACCGGGCCTGATCTTTTACCGGGCAGGAGTGGATAAAGTGGCCCGCTCTACCACAGTAGAGACAGAGTCCTTGGGATCTCCGCCTCTCCCTCTCTTCCCGGGAGAGGCGAGCTCTCCCCAGCTGCATGGGTTCGTGAGCGGAGGCTGAACTGGCCGTGTTCCCGCCGCTGGCATGCCAGCCCTCCGTGTCGTTATACGGTCTGTTAGGGCATGCTCGGCGGCCAATACGACTTAGACGAGCGTCGACCCTCAAGGCTAGTTCCACTAGTCCATTTAAATTCCTGGGAAGGTCCAGAACATAAATCTCCTTCTGGATCCGGTCCTCCAGCCCATGCAGGAACATGTCCCACTGCGCCTCCTCGTTCCACTGACACTCTGCGGCCAGAGTGCGGAATTGGATGGAGTATTCCGATACTGAACGGTCTCCTTGGCGAAGGTCAGCGAGTAGTCTGGCCGCCTCCCTACCCGCCACGGCCCGATCGAAGACCCTTCTCATCTCCTCGGAGAGTGTCTGGAAAGAGGTGCAGCATGGGTCCTGGTTCGCCCACACCGCCGTTCCCCAAAGAGCCGCTTTGCCTGATAGCAGTGTGAGTACGAATGCCACCTTAGACTGTTCAAATCAAATCAAATCAAATCAAATCAAATTTTATTTGTCACATACACATGGTTAGCAGATGTTAATGCGAGTGTAGCGAAATGCTTGTGCTTCTAGTTCCGACAATGCAGTAATAACGAGCAAGTAATCTAACTAACAATTCCAAAAAAAAACTACTGTCTTATACACAGTGTAAGGGGATAAAGAATATGTACATAAGGATATATGAATGAGTGATGGTACAGAGCAGCATAGGCAAGATACAGTAGATGATATCGAGTACAGTATATACATATGAGATAAGTATGTAAACCAAGTGGCATAGTTAAAGTGGCTAGTGATACATGTATTACATAAGGATGCAGTCGATGATATAGAGTACAGTATCAACGTATGCATATGAGATGAACAATGTAGGGTAAGTAACATTATATAAGGTAGCATTGTTTAAAGTGGCTAGTGATATATTTACATAATTTCCCATCAATTCCCATGATTAAAGTGGCTGGAGTAGAGTCAGTGTCATTGACAGTGTGTTGGCAGTAGCCACTCAATGTTAGTGGTGGCTGTTTAACAGTCTGATGGCCTTGAGATAGAAGCTGTTTTTCAGTCTCTCGGTCCCAGCTTTGATGCACCTGTACTGACCTCGCCTTCTGGATGACAGCGGGGTGAACAGGCAGTGGCTCGGGTGGTTGATGTCCTTGATGATCTTTATGGCCTTCCTGTAGCATCGGGTGGTGTAGGTGTCCTGGAGGGCAGGTAGTTTGCCCCCGGTGATGCGTTGTGCAGACCTCACTACCCTCTGGAGAGCCTTACGGTTGAGGGCGGTGCAGTTGCCATACCAGGCGGTGATACAGCCCGCCAGGATGCTCTCGATTGTGCATCTGTAGAAGTTTGTGAGTGCTTTTGGTGACAAGCCGAATTTCTTCAGCCTCCTGAGGTTGAAGAGGCGCTGCTGCGCCTTCCTCACGATGCTGTCTGTGTGAGTGGACCAATTCAGTTTGTCTGTGATGTGTATGCCGAGGAACTTAAAACTTGCTACCCTCTCCACTACTGTTCATCGATGTGGATGGGGGGGTGTTCCCTCTGCTGTTTCCTGAAGTCCACAATCATCTCCTTAGTTTTGTTGACGTTGAGTGTGAGGTTATTTTCCTGACACCACACTCCGAGGGCCCTCACCTCCTCCCTGTAGGCCGTCTCGTCGTTGTTGGTAATCAAGCCTACCACTGTTGTGTCGTCCGCAAACTTGATGATTGAGTTGGAGGCGTGCATGGCCACGCAGTCGTGGGTGAACAGGGAGTACAGGAGGGGGCTCAGAACGCACCCTTGTGGGGCCCCAGTGTTGAGGATCAGCGGGGAGGAGATGTTGTTGCCTACCCTCACCACCTGGGGGCGGCCCGTCAGGAAGTCCAGTACCCAGTTGCACAGGGCGGGGTCGAGACCCAGGGTCTCGAGCTTGATGACGAGCTTGGAGGGTACTATGGTGTTGAATGCCGAGCTGTAGTCGATGAACAGCATTCTCACATAGGTATTCCTCTTGTCCAGATGGGTTAGGGCAGTGTGCAGTGTGGTTGAGATTGCATCGTCTGTGGACCTATTTGGGCGGTAAGCAAATTGGAGTGGGTCAAGGGTGTCAGGTAGGGTGGAGGTGATATGGTCCTTGACTAGTCTCTCAAAGCACTTCATGATGACGGATGTGAGTGCTACGGGGCGGTAGTCGTTTAGCTCAGTTACCTTAGCTTTCTTGGGAACAGGAACAATGGTGGCCCTCTTGAAGCATGTGGGAACAGCAGACTGGTATAGGGATTGGTTGAATATGTCCGTAAACACACCGGCCAGCTGGTCTGCGCATGCTCTGAGGGCGCGGCTGGGGATGCCGTCTGGGCCTGCAGCCTTGCGAGGGTTAACACGTTTAAATGTCTTACTCACTTCGGCTGCAGTGAAGGAGAGACCGCATGATTCCGTTGCAGGCCGTGTCAGTGGCACTGTATTGTCCTCAAAGCGGGCAAAAAGTTATTTAGTCTGCCTGGGAGCAAGACATCCTGGTCCGTGACTGGGCTGGGTTTCTTCCTGTAGTCCGTGATTGACTGTAGACCCTGCCACATACCTCTTGTGTCTGAGCCGTTGAATTGAGATTCTACTTTGTCTCTGTACTGGCGCTTAGCTTGTTTGATAGTTCACGGTTGAAGGTCCGTGGCTGCAACGTGGCTGCAACGTGAATTGCATGGAACATCTCGTAAGAAAAGCTCTGCAATAGTCAGGATCACCTGAATAACCCTCTGGTGTCGGTAGCCGTGGCTCTAGCTGGGAATCCGGCTCTGGCGGGGCGGGTTGAACTGCCGGTGTAGGTGGCGCAGCGAGACCCCTCAGATGTCGTAATTGTTGGGTCAGCTGGGATACCTGCGTCACAAGGGCTTGTACTGCCCGACCTGTGCTGGAGATGTTCTCCTCTTGTTGATCCATTCTCGTGATACTGCGGGAAATGAATTCGGTCAAACTCGTTGAACTCGCTGCATCCATGGTCTGGTCAGATCGTTCTGTGACAATACAGAGGCGGATGCAAGATGCAAGCAACGATGGTTTAATGAATACAGTTTACAGCAGCAAAAGGACAGACAGACTGTACTCAGACGGAATCCGACCCAGGGACTAGGGCGCATCTTCCTATGATAGCGTGCTGAGAAATCCAGGGAGTGTGTCCGGATGGGTAGGAGGAAGCACAGCAGATAATCCACACAAGGGCGGTGAGAGATGAGCACAGACACACGACACAACCTCAGAGAAGTAACAACGATCTGACAACAAGAAACACTGGTTACAGAACATATAAAGGGAAGATAAGTGATTCCAGCTGGCACAGACAATCAGGCCGAGATTGGGAACCACGCCCACACAAACACGGGAGAGAGAGAGAGAGAGAGAGAGAGAGAGAGAGAGAGAGAGAGAGAGAAAGAGAGAGAGAGAGAGGGAGGCAGTGGATTCATGAACCATGACACTCTACTCCATTTTCACCAATGACCTGGCATTAAACAAAGCATGTGTGTCCATGTATGCTGATGATTCAACCATATGCGCATCAGTAACCACAGCTAATGAAGTCACTGAAACCCTTAACAAAGAGTTGCAGTCTGTTTTGGAATGGGTGGCCAGTAATAAACTGGTCCTGAACATCTCTAAAACTAAGAGCATTGTATTTTGGTACAAATCATTCCCTAAGGTCTAGACCTCAGCTGAATCTGGTAATGAATGGTGTGGCCGTTGAACAAGTTGAGGAGACTAAATTACCTGGCATTACTTTAGATTGTAAACTATCATCGTCAAAACATATAGATTCAATGGTTGTAAAGATGGGGAGAGGTCTGTCCGTAATAAAGAGATACTCTGCTTTTTTGACACCACACTCCAGAAAGCAAGTTCTGCAGGCTCTAGTTTTGTCTAGTCTTGATTATTGTCCAGTCGTGTGGTCCAATGCTGCAAAGAAATACCTAGTTAAGCTGCAGCTGGCCCAGAACAGAGCAGCATGTTTTGCTCTTAATTGTAATCAGAGGGCTGATATAAATACTATGCATGCCAATCTCTCTTGGCTAAGAGTTGAGGAGAGACTGACTGTATCACTTCTTCTTTTTATAAGAAACATCAATGTGTTGGAAATCCCAAATGGTTTGCATAGTCAACTTACACACAGCTCTGACACACACACTTACCCCACTACCCACTGCCATCTTTTCACAGCCCCCAAATCCAGAACAAATTCAAGAAAGCGCACAGTATTATATAGAGTCCTAATTGCATTGAACTTCCTTCCATCTCATACTGCTCAAATTAACAGCAAACCTGGTATCATAAAACAGATAAAGCAACACCTCACGGCACAACGCCTCTCCCCTATTTGACCTAGATAGTTTGTGTGTATGCATTGATATGTAGGCTTTTACATGTATTTTATGTAGTTCTGTCCTTGAGCTGTTCCTGTATATTGATGTTCTGTATTATCTCATTCTGTATTATCATGTTTTGTGTGGACCCCAGGAAGAGTAGCTGATGATTTTGCAACAGCTAATGGGGATCCTAATAAAATACCAAATACACAAAAATTCAATATCTATAAAAGACTAAGGTGCATAATCTATTACAGCATACTGGTTTGAAAACACAGACATGATGATTATTGCACACGTTAGGCTCTAAAAAAACATTTAACAATAGCTTATCATGATTTATAAAGCTTTATAAAGCACTATTCATGTGTTTTTGTTTGCTTTACATAAAGTGATTCCCGTTATTAAACACGATAAGAGGTATTGGTACGCTGTATGATCATTTTCCACAATAGACAGAAAAAGGCACAATACAGAGTTAGCTACCCTGGTAACATTGTATTTGACATTGTCAGCATGATATGGACATTTATAAGCAAAGCTGTTCATTATTACAATACATAAAAACACAACATTACCGAGTTATACTGATGCAGTGATGTCCATGCAGTATGATAGAGGCAGGAGAGGAGGAGAGGGAGAGAGAGAAAGAGAAAGAGCAGCTGGAGGTAAGGTACTGTATAAGGGAGGAAAGATGAAATGAGAGGGAGAGGGGATAGAGAGAGGAGGGGAGAGGCATTGGAGAAGAGGAGTACATATGTAGCAGCTGGAAGTAAGGTCTATACAGTGTGAGAGAACTCTATCTGCAATGTGCAGAGAGTGAGGCGTATCATCGGTGTAATAGAAAAATACATCTGACAGAGAAACGTATCAAAAACACCTTTCCTCCACAGGAGGTTGGTGGCAACCTAATTGGGGAGAACAGGCTCGTGGTAAGGACTGGAGCAGAGTGAGTGGAATAGTAACAAATACTCAACCACATGGTTTCCATGTGTTTGATGCCATTCCATTTGCTCCGTTCAGGATATTATTATGAGCCGTTCTCCCCTCAGCAGCCTCCTGTCCTTCCCTCCCTCCTATCCTCTCCTCCCCATTTTCCCCTCCCTCCAACCCAGCCCCTTGGAGGCAGGGTAAAAATAGTCATATGAATGGCAGATTACAGAGTGATCTAGACATCTCTCTCTCTCTCTCTCTCTCTCTCTCTCTCTCTCTCCCTCTCTCTCTCGCGCTCTCTCTCTCTTGCTCGTCGGTGGAGACAGTGACTCCAGCGAGTAGCAGAGGAGGCGTATCCGACATCCGTCTGTTGTTTCCTGGGTACAATCACCACGCAAGTCCGAGGATAGGACAGCCAGAGGAGGTCGAAGATAGGCGGACGGGACTCACTGCCATGTAACGGAAGTGAATTATTTCAATTCCATAATAAATCATATTCCACATAAGAACTAAGACATTATAGGTAACGCTGTTTGATGGATTGGATTCCGTCATCTAGACCGCCTCCCAAACTCTGAGTTTACCTCACAATAGTGAATATTGAATATCTTAACTGGTCATGTCAACTAAGATAGTAAATTAGCTTTCAAACATGAAGATAGTAGCTAATGCTAAGACAGTGGCTAAATGACAGCAGCACATCCAAGGGATACTACTAGCTAAAGTTTCCAAGAGACAATTGTCACTACAAAGGGAAAAACATTCCAATTAAAGGACTAACATTATTAATAGCCATAAAGTGATATAGTGGGCTTGAGGTGACAGTTTAAGTTTTGGACTTCACAAGCTTTTTGCTATGATAAGTAGAGGTCGACCGATTCTGATTTTTCAACGCCGATACCAATTATTGGAGGACCAAAAAAAGCAGATACCAATGAATCGGACGTTTAAAAAAAAATGTATTTGTAATAATGACAATTACAACAATACTGAATGAACACTTATTTTAACTCAATATAATACATCAATAAAATCAATTTAGCCTCAAATAAATAATAAAACATGTTCAATTTGGTTTAAATAATGCAAAAACAAAGTGTTGGAGAAGAAAGTAAAAGTGCAATATGTGCCATGTAAAAAAGCTAATGTTTAAGTTCCTTGCTCAGAACATGAGAACATATGAAAACTGGTGGTTCCTTTTAACATGAGTCTTCAATATTCCCAGGTAAGACGTTTTAGGTTGTAGTTATTATAGTATTTATAGGACTATTTCTCTCTATACCATTTGTATTTCATATACCTTTGACGATTGGATGTTCTTATAGGCACTTTAGTATTGCCAGTGTAATAGTATAGCTTCCGTACCTCTCCTCGCCCCTACCTGGGCTCGAACCAGGAACACATCGACAACAGCCACCCTCGAAGCATTGTTACCCATCGCTCCACAAAAGCCACGGCCCTTGCAGAGCAAGGGGAACAACTACTCCAAGTCTCAGAGAAGTGACGTCACCGATTGAAACTCTATTAGCGCGCACCCCGCTAACTAGCTAGCCATTTCACATCGGTTACACCAGCCTAATCTCGGGAGTTGATAGGCTTGAAGTCATGAACAGCTCAATGCTTGAAGCATTGCGAAGACCTGCTGGCAAACGCACGAAAGTGCTGTTTGAATGAATGCTTACGAGCCTGCTGCTGCCTACCATCGCTCAGTCAGACTGCTCTAACAAATATCAAATTATAGACTTAATTATAACATAATAACACACAGAAATATGAGCCTTTGGTCATTAATATGGTCGAATCCGTAAACTATCATTTAGAAAAACAAAACGTTTATTCTTTCAGTGAAATACGTAACAGTCTAAATATTGCTGTTACATTGTACAACCTTCAATGTTATGTCATAATTATGTACAATTCTGGCAAACTAATTACGGTCTTTGTTAGGAATAAATAGACTTCACACAGTTCGCAACGAGCCAGGCGGCCCAAACTGCTGCATATACCCTGACTGCTTGCACGGAACGCAAGAGAAGTGACTCAATTTCCCTAATTATAAGAAATTCATGTTATCAGGCAATATTAACTAAATATGCAGGTTTTAAAATATATGCTCGTGTATTGATTTTAAAGAAAGGCATTGATGTTTATGGTTAGGTTTGGTGCAACAACAGTGCTAAATCATCACCCGTTTGGCGAAGTAGGCTGTGATTCGATGAGAAATTAACAGGCACTGCATCGATTATATGCAACGCAGGACACGCTAGATAAACTAGTAATATCATCAACCATGTGTAGTTAACTAGTTATTTTGTGAAGATTGATTGTTTTTTTATAAGTTTAATGCTAGCTAGCAACTTACCTTGGCTTCTTGCTGCCCTCGCATAACAGGTAGTCAGCCTGCCACGCAGGCTCCTCGTGGAGTGCAATGTAAGGCAGGTGGTTAGAGCGTTGGACTAGTAACCGGAATGTTGCAAAAATAATCCCCTTACTGACAAGGTAAAAATCTGTCGTTCTGCCCCTGAACAAGGTAGTTAACCCACCGTACCTAGGCCGTCATTGCCAGAGCCTCTCGTCAGTCAGGAGCGGCCAGAATCGCCCTTCACTCCGGAGCTGCCGGAATCGCCCTTCACTCCGGAGCTGCCAGAGTCTCCCCCCTGTCCAGGGCTGCCGGAATCACCCGTTCGTCCGGTGCTGCCGGAATCTCCCGTCCATTTGGGACCCATTGCTAGGGTCCCCAGTTCAAGGTCGGTGGCGAGGGTCGCCGCTCTACGGAGGCCACGGAAGCGGTTAAGGAGGCAGAGAAAGACTATGGTGGAGTGGGGTCCACGTCCCGTGCCAGAGCCGCCACCGTGGACAGACACCCACCCAGACCCTCCCCTCTAGGTACAGGTTTTGCGGCCGGAGTCCGCACCTTTGTGGGGGGGCCTGGTATGGTTCTCAATTAGAGGCAGCTGTCTATCGTTGTCCCTGATTGAGAACCTTACTTAGGTAGCCTGGTTTCACTTTTGAGTTGTGGGTGATTATTTTCCGTGTTAGTGTTTGTACCACACGGGACTGTTTTGTTTGTTTCACTTTGTTATTTTGTATTTTTTAGTGTTCAGTTTGACACATTAAAATGGACATTACCACGCTGCAAATTGGTCCGATCTCTCTTACTCCTCATCAGAAGAAGAGGACGAGCATTACAATGTTGATCTGAAGTAAATACGTTCAGTTGAATTGCACAACAAGCCTCTGTGCATTTGTAACATTTGTCGACGAGGATGGTCGAGTTTAACTTACCTCCACCATCTCAAATTCTTCGGTCCCTGGAAATCCACCTGTTCCATGGAATCAATGGTTTCATACCTTTCAGTTGTATATGGTAGCTATCAATCTGCATGGAGCTGCCGATGCGCGAAAACGGGAGATTCCATTCATTGTCTCAGCGGTGAGTGACAAAGTATCTTCTCCACTCCACATCCAGTGGATAACAAGTTTACATCGGTGGTCCAAGCTCTCGAGGAACACTACAGTGGCTCAAGTAGTGTGGTCATGCATCGTTTTCTCTTCAGACAAGCTCAACCGCTGGGTGAGTCCAATGGAAGTTTCCGACCCCTCGAAAATGAATTTGTACATGATCAGTTCATTGAAAAAACATAATGTGCTCCACTGAGAGAGAACTAGTTATTAGATACCGATGATTTTTATTTTTTTATTTGACCTTTATTTAACTAGGCAAGTCAGTTAAGTGATGGCCTAGGAACAGTGGGTTAACTGCCTGTTCAGGGGCAGAATGACAGATTTGTACCTTGTCAGCTCAGGGATTTGATCTTGCAACCTTTCGGTTACTAGTCCAACGCTCTAAACACTAGGCTACGCTGCCGCCCCAATGGTGTGCATGGCAACAGAGGGGGATGACAACAACTGTATCCACATGCTACATGGCCAACTGGAAGCTACAGTCACAATGCAGGAACTCAGATAGGCATCACAGGATGACAAGATGCTCAAAAGGCTTCACACCTACATCATGGAAGGAGGGCCTGCTATGGTGGATGGAGACCTACTGCCATTCTACAGGGTAAGAGATGAGCTCTCATGCTGGGAGGATGTGTGCATCGCCAAAATACATTGTACACTGATTCCAGAGGTCCTGAAAGCGCGAGTGCTTTGCATGGATGAGGGGCACCTTGGCAACATTAAGGTGAAGCAACGATGCAGGGACACGGTCTGGTGGCAAAATATTGACAGAGACTTTGAGTCCCTTATGAAGGATTGCACAGCATGCCTGCTGAGTGGGAAATCGGGCAGACCCACTTCTACACCCTTGACACCAGTTGAATGGCCAAAGTCTTCCTGGGACCTCCTGGAGGTGGATATCTGTGGAGAGTTGCATTGGGCCCCATCACATGCAAGATACCTACTGGTCATTCATGATTTGCATTCAAAATGGGCAGAAGCCATGCCGTTGTCCTCTACCACCTCACAGATGACCATCCAAACACTGGATAAGCTGTTCTGTTGAGTTTCCCAGCACCATTGCGACAGACAATGGCCCCCAGTTTGTCTCGAATGATCTGTCTGTGTACCTTGAAAAGCAATCCATCAAGCACATCCTGATGGCTGTGTACCACCCTCAAATAATGGGGGGTGGAACACTTGAACAGGACCCTGAAGGAAGGAATACAGGCCTACTTGGCTGAGGGATGACCTTTTGATGTGGCTCTGTGCCTTACACTACTCCACATCAGGGCTGCCAAGCAGCTGAAACTCCCTTTGGACTGCCTCTGCCCAAAACAAAAGAACAATCCTGCCGCAGCTAGGCAAGCCTACGTTGGAACGGCACAGCAATGGAGGAAACAACGTTATGACACATCTCACAGAGTGAAACACCCAAGCTTGAAGTCCCAGGATCAGGACTGACTAACGTTGGAACAAGCTCTCATCATTGTGGTCCATCCCCTCAGGGCCTGCGACATTCCAACTTCAGGATGGATCCTGCTGGCATGCAAATCACCTCAGAAAGGTCCATTCGCCTGTGGGGGATTCTTTTACTGAACTGTCCACATCTCACCATGGGCAGGAACAAGGTCAAGGGGCTCATGCACCTCCACCCCTACACCAGGCTCAGTTCAGGGCCCTTCCACCAGAAAGGTGAGATTTTATCCTTTCTCCGAGTATGCAGCATTACTACTTATTGTTTTTGGTGACACTCTCATGATGAATAATTACTTTTGGGGATTACATAGATTATATTTTTGATTACATTTATGTACATTTAACTGGTGAATGTACTCAGATAATTGCACCTTTACATAAATAATGGTGTATTCAACCAACAAAAGAATGGACGATCTGATTAGAGAACAGCGTGCAGTTCTCCCAGGGAGAGGTGGATGTCCTGAAAGAGGATTGTGGTAAAATGGCAGCTGTAAATCCACAAGAGATAACATCAGCACAGTCTGTGAATCATTATTGACAAGTAAAACAGATCATCTAGTGCAGGGTTCCCCAACTAGCAGCCCAGTGGCTTTTTATTCGGCCATCCAAGTACATTTTTTTTTATTGTTGGGCATAAAAGACGAAATACACTAGGAAATCAGCTCCAAGTGATTTTAATTGAAGAAATCTGTTCCCAAGTATCCCCACGCATAATAGAGAGATGTGATCGCATACAAATGTAAGCAAGGTTGGAAATGATTACGTTTAAGTCAAGATTTTATCTGTCCCACAGCTGAATCTAGTTGATGATCCCTGATCTAGAGGGACAATCTAGATAGAATAAAATGGTTGTGGATGGCATAACGGAGTCTCCACATGAAAACGTCCGATAGCCTAGCTGTTAAGAGCATTGGGCTAGTAACCGAAAGGTCGCTAGTTCGAGTCTCCAAGCCGACTAGGTGAAAAAACTGTCTGTGCACTTGAGAAAAGCACTACAGCCTAGTTGCTCCTGTAAATCGCTCTGGATAATAGCATGTGCTAAATTACAAAAAGGGAAATAGAACTTGATGGAGTCTGAGGAGAAAGTGTAAAAAATGATCACCAAAAAGCTGCAGATGGCTAATAAGAGGATTGAGGTGGAGCACCCCACAGGACTGGAAAACCTGTAACTGACCCAAGTGGCAGACCCAGGCTGATCATCAGGATTGTTATTTTGTTATTCTAATCATTTCCAACCGGGGCGGCAGGGTAGCCTACTGGTTAGAGCGTTGGACTAGTAACCGGAAGGTTGCAAGGTCAAATCCCCGAGCTGACAAGGTACAAATCTGTCGTTCTGCCCCTGAACAGGCAGTTAACCCACTGTTCCTAGGCCGTCATTGAAAGTAAGAATTAGTTCTTAACTGACTTGCCTAGTAAAATAAAGGTAAAAAAAAAAAAAATAGTGGGGAAGTTCCTATGGTTCAAAGAAGGTGGCTGTTCTGAAGAAAGCAAAGAACTTGAGAGGAACCAACATTTTCCTCAACGAGGACTACTAAACTGTGCACCAGAGGTGGAAAGAACTTCTCCCAGCTATGAAAGCTGCCAGAGAGTGTGGGAGCATTCCTTACATGCGCTACCACAGGCTAATTGTCCACCTCCCTCCTAAAAGTCTGAGAGTAGTGAGAGAGCTTCCAGGTCAATAGCTGCAGCCTCACATCACACACACATACACATAGACCAACTGACACTGGAAGAGACAGGAAGAGAAGAGACAGGAATGCCTATGTGGGAGGTTTTACTGTATATGATCAGAGCCATATTCCTGGAAAGCATAGAGAGGATCATGTCTAATGCTGTTCAAGTTCATTTGCCTCATCTAAAACATCTTATTTTGGTGTACTGCTATAGGCCACCAAATGCTGACAGTCAATATCTGGATAATATGAGTGCAATGCTTGAAGTGTATGTGATATTAATAGAGAGGTCTATTTTCTGGATGACCTGAAAATAGCTGTCCTCTCAAGAGGAGGAACACCTCCCTCTGTAAATGGATCCTAGAATTCCTGACCGGCTGCCCCCGGGTGGTGAGGTTAGGCAACAACACATCCGCCACTGTGACCCTCATTAAGGGGGCCCCTTAGGGGTGCATGCTTAGTCCCCTTCTGTACTCCCACGACTGCGTAGCCGCACACGACTCCAACACAATCATTCAGTTTGATGACAACTCGGCTGTGGTAGGCCTGATCACCAACGATGATGAGACAGCCAACATGGAGGAGGTCAGGGACCTGGCAGTGTGGTCAGGGACCTGGCACAACCTTTCCCTCAAAGTCAGCTAAACAAAGGAGCTGATTGTGGACTACAGGAATTGGGGAGTCTAGCAAGCCCACATCCGCATCGATGGGGCTGTAGTGGAGCAGGTCGTGAACTTCAAGTTCCTCCATGTCCACATCGCTAAGGAAGTAACCTGGTCCACACACACCAACAAAATTGTGAAGAAGGCACGACAACACCACTTCCCCCTCAAGAGACTGAAAAGATGTGGCATGGGTCCTCAGATACTCCAACATTTCTACATCTGCACCACTGACACAGCATTGCAAAGAATTTTGACTGGTTGCATCACCGAATGGTATGGCAACTGCTTGGAAGCAGACTGCAAGGCGCTAAAGAGGGTAGTCCATACAACCTAGTACATCACTCGGGCCGAGCTCTTTGCCATCCAGGACCTCTATACTAGGCTGTGTCAGAGGATTGCCCTAAACATTGTCAAGGACTCCAGCCACCCATGTCATAGAGTGTTCTCTCTGCTATCGCATGGCAAGCGTTACTGATGCAGCCTGGAACCAACAGGTCCCTGAACAGCTTCTAACCCCAAGCCATTAGACTACTAAATAAAATAGTCACTTTACTATAAGCATTGACCCCCCTTTCGACTAACTCTTTTGACTCATCACATACGCTGCTGCTACTGCATATTATCTATCTTGTTGCCTAGTCACTACCCATATGTACATACTGTATCTACTAGCTCAATTACCTCATACCCCTGCAATTCGATGCCTGTACTTGTACCCCGTGTATATAGCCAAGTTATCGTTACTCATTGTGTATTTATTCCTTGTGTATTTATTCCTTGTGTTATTATCTTTTTTATTATTTAAAAAAATGTTCTCTCTGCATTGTTGGGAAGAAAGATTTTCACTGTTAAGTCTACACCTGTCTACACCTGTACAAAGCATGTGAAACAATTCTATTTGATCCTCAATGTAACCAATGCCTGTAAACTTGTTACGATTATTAATCAACCTACCAGGGTGTTAACAAACACTACAGGAACTAAATCATCCATGTCTATTGATCACATTTTTACTAATGCTGCAGAACATTGTTCTAAAGCTGCATCCACACAGTAGTGGATAGATCAATGAAAGCTAAAGTTCCAAAGGCAGGGCCTAAAAAAGTGTATAATTCTTATTTTTTTATTTGTTTACCTTTATTTAACTAGGCATGTCAGTTAAGAACAAATTCTTATTTTAAAAGAGAAGACAAACTTGGCAAACTTGCTTTAAATTGAGAAATGATGTGACAAGAATCGACCGTTTTGTTAACCTTTAGCATGTAGGGGGCAGTATTTTAGTTTTTGGCAAAAAAAACGTACCCATTTGAAACTGCCTATTTCTCAGCCCCAGAAACTATAATATGCATATAATTGTCAGATTAGGATAGAAAACACACTAAAGTTTCCAAAACTGTAAAAATATTGTCTGTGAGTATAACAGAACTGATATTGCAGGCGAAAACCTGAGGAAAATCCACTCAGGAAGTGCCTCTTATTTTGAAACCTCTCTGTTCCTATGCATGCCTATCCTCCTTTTAAAGGGATATCAACCATATTCCTTTTTCCATGGCTTCCCTAAGGTGTCAACAGTCTTTAGACATAGTTTCAGGCTTTTATTTTGGAAAATGAGCGAGAAAGATCACATTGCGTAAGTGGATAGGTGGGGGCTCTCAGAGTGAGTTTTGCGCTACAGAGTAAAGCGGCCATTGTTTCTCCTGGTGTTATTGAAAAACCTACACACCCGGTTGATATATTATCGAATATATATTTTAAAAACAACCTGAGGATTGATTATAAAAAATGCTTGACATGTTTCTGTGGACATTATGGATATTTATTTAGAATATACGTCTGCGTTGTTGTGACCGCTCTTTCCTGTGGATTTCTGAACATAACGCGACAAACAAACGGAGGTATTTTGGGTATAAAATCATCTTTATGGAACAAAAGGAACATTTGTTGTGTAACTGGGAGTCTCGTGAGTGAAAACATCTGAAGATCATCAAAGGTAAACGATTAATTTGATTGCTTTTTCTGATTTCCGTGACCTAGCTACGTAATGCTTAGTGTACATAATGTTTTTCTATGCTATCGATAAACTTACACAAACGCTTGGATTGCTTTCGCTATAAAGCATAATTTCAAAATCTGAGTCAACAGGTGGAATAACAAAAGGCTAAACTGTGTTTTGCAATATTTCACTTGTGATTTCATGAATATGAATATTAGTTAGTAATATTATTTGACTGTGGCGCTATGCTATTCAGCGGTTGCTAACGAAAATGATCCCGCTAACGGGGTAGCGTCAAGAAGTTAAACTAAAATAAATAAAGTATGATGGAAAAAAGCTTTTGAGTTCCTTAAATGAAATGATGGACAGAAAGACTAATTCAACTCCACCTGTCATTGAATCAGAAAGCTCATTCATCACAAACTTAGGCATGAAATGCTAACAAGAAACTGTGAGCCATCATTTTCACGCATAAAACACCTACAAATGAATGGAAGCATTGTAATTTTGAATTCTGTGAAGATCATCAATAATGAGAAACCACCTTAAAGCTGAAATATGTCATTTTTTGAGCGACCAACCAAATTCACATAGAAAAGTGTATTATAGATCTGTGATTCTATTTGAAAGCAAGTCTAAGAAGTGGTAAATCTGTTTTATGTGCGCTATTTCTATGCTTCCCATTCTTAAGTTTCATTTTTGCATCTTTTGCTTTTGGTTTTGTACACAGGCTTTAACTTCTCTAGGGTAGGGGCCAGCATTCGGAATTTTGGATGAAAAGCATGGCCAAATTAAACGGCCTGCTACTCGGGCCCAAAAGATATGATATGCATATAACTGGTAGATTTGGATAGAAAACACTCTAAAGTTTCCAAAATTGTTACAATAGTGTCTGTGAGAATAACAGAACTGATTTGGCAGGCAAAAACCTGAGAAAAATCCATTCAGGAAGTAGTTTTTGTTTTTGTTTTGTAGTTTTCTATTCAATGACATTACAGTATCCTTTGACTTAGGACTCAAATTGCAGTTCCTATGCCTTCCACTAGATGTCAACAGTCTTTAGAAATTGTTTCAGGCCTGTATCCTGATAAATGAGGGAGTAAGACCAGTCTGAATGAGTGGACCCTGCCGTGTCACAGAGCTTTTTCCATGCGCAATCCCGAGAGAGTGCCTTTCTTGTTTACCTATTGACGACGTTATTGTCCGGTTGCAATATTATAGATCATTTAGGCTAAAAACAACCTGAGGTTTGAATATAAACATCGTTTGACATGTTTCTACGAACTTTATGGATACAATTAGGATTGTTTTGTCTGCCTGTTTTGACTGCGTTTGAGCCTGTGGATTATTGAAGAAAATGCAAGAACAAAACGGAGGTTTTTGGATATAAAGAGAATTTATCGATCAAAAGGAACATTTGTTGAGTAAATGCTAGCATCCCACATACCCTAGAGAGGTTAAACAGCTGAAAATACTCCTTTTGGTTCTGGAAAATATATTTCACAGCGGTTTAGATAATACAATGATTCTCTGGATTATAGTTGCTTGTTTTATAACATAAACTGAAATTAGGCGAACTATTAGAATTGTAGCAATCAGGAAATATCAGTGATTTCTGCAGAGTGGATCTTTAAATGGAAAGCTATTGAGGATGGTAGCGGACTATATTGCCATTCCTTTTTGTCATATCTTTAATCTGAGCCTGGAGAAAAGTGTTTGTCCTCAGACCTGGAGGGAAGATAAAATTATTCCGCTTCCCAAGTTTAGGAAGTGCCCTTTACTGGTTTTAACAGCCGACCAATCAACTTGCTGCCGACTCTTCTTGGGAAAATAACGGTTTGTCCAGATAGAATGCTATTTCTCTGTGAACAAATTAACAGCAGACTTTCAACATGCTAATAGAGAAGGGTACTAAACATGTACTGCACTGAAACAATTGACTGATGATTGGCTGAAAAATAAGAATAAGATTATTGTGGGAGCTGTATTGTTAGACGTCAGTGCAGACGTTGATATTATTGACATTAATCTGTAATTGGAAAAACGTATGTGTTATGGTTTTAAATCATCTATCATATCATGGGTTGAGAGCTACATACCTATCCAAATGAACAACGAGGGTTTTCTTTAATGGAAGCTTTTCTAATGTAAAACATGTAAACGTGTGGTATTCCGCAAAGCAGCTCTCTTGGCCCTTCAAGGTTCTCAATTTTTACTAATGATCTACCTCTAGCATTAAACAAGCCTGTCTTTCTATGTACGCTGATGATTCATCATTATGCATGTCAGAATCTACAGCTAGTGAAATCACTGCAACCCTGCAAGAGTTGCAGGCAATTTTGGAATGGGTGGCTAGTAATAAACTAGTCCTGAACATATCTCAAACTAAAAGTTTTGTATTTCATACAAATCATTCCCTAAGTTCTAGACCTCAGCTGAAATTGGAAATGAATGGTGTGGCTGTTCAGCAAGTTGAGGAGACTAAACTCCTTGGTGTCACCTTAGACTTTAAATTGACATGGTCAAGGCATATTGATTAAATTGTTGTAAAGATGGGGAGAGGTCTGTCTGTGATAAAGAGATACTCTGTATTTTTGACACCACAGTAGATCAACCAAGTCCTGCAGGTTCTAGTTTGATCTAATCTTGACTGTTTCCCTGTGATATGGTCAAGTGCTGCAAAGAAGAACCTAGAAAAGCTGCAGAACAGAGAAGCACGTCTTGGCCTTCAATGTACACAGAGGGCTAAGGTCAACAGTATGCATGACAGTCTCTCTAGGCTCAAAGGATAGGAGAAATTGACTGCAACAATTGTTGTTTTTATGAGAAACTTTATTGTGTTTAAAATTACAAATTGCCTGTGTAATGAACTGTATAATCAGACATACTTACCCCACCAGACATACCACCAGGGGTCTCTGTTAAGGTCCCAGAATCCAGAATGAATTCACAGTATTATATAGAGCCATGATCACATGGAACTCCCATCTCAAATGACTCAAGAAAACAGCTAAATTATCTTTAAAAAGCAAATAAAACAACACCTCATAACACCACACCTCTCCCCTATCTTACGTAACCTAGTTATATATATGTATATGTCGTAATGTATGTATTGTATGCGTGCAAGTCTGTAATGTCTATGTTAATGTTTTTAAATGTACGTAAATTGTAAAGTATTTTTGCCTGTAATGTACCCTATGTTATGTGTCGGACCCCAGAAAGACTAGCTGTTGCCATTGGTGTCGGCTAATGGGGATCCCAATAAAATCTCAATTTAAATGTTTGTGTGTGTGTGTGTGTGTGTTTGTTGGTTTGTATGTATTTGTGTGTGTGTTTGCAGCCTACTTCATTGTCTCTTTCTCATTCAAGTTCAAGTTATTAAACTCCTGTAAAAAGGCAGACTTCCAAACATGTAATGATGAACCAGCAGAAAATATCACAACCCTCACAGTGAACATGTGCAATTAAGGTTTTTTAATAAATACTTCAACAAATGTAGCAATATGTAAATTTTTATAATAATATATTAGTCATGGGCCTCCGTCACCGTTAAAACTGTGATTTCATAGATTTTTTTCTTCTTAATATCTATCCCTCGTTTCCCTCTCTACGACCATCCATGCACACACATGCACGTACACACGCACACGCACACACACACACACACACACACACACACACGCACACACGCACACACGCACACACGCACACACACACACACACACACACACACACACACACACACACACACACACACACACACACACACACACACACACACACACACACACGCACACACAGGCACTTCATTGACACACTAATAAAATCATTTTATGTAAGAGTCTGTTTTGGATTCAGTCCATGTCTGAAAAATTACATTTTCGGCTCAACTGAGAGCCTTAATTGAAACGCTGTTCACCTCCTGGCTATTGGCTACCTACTGACGTGAGAAATGCTGGTGACCTGCAGCAAGACACACTGACACACTCCTGCTGTCTTTCTGTATGTCTATATGATGACATGAAACGGCTCTGCAAACACACTAGTGAAAGGGATAGAGTAGAGGAGGAGAAGATAACTTTTATTTATAAGTAATGTGTCAGAAGTAAGGCAATGGTTTGGGAGTGTCATTATACCCAGAAACGGATTGGTCATAGGGCAGTTTAGGCAAAGGCCAGATGAGCTGGTCCTCCTTTAGCTCTGTTGGCCTGTCTAAATTTGTAGGTTTGGGAAGAATGACTATTACATGGGCCTCAAGGGAAAAGGCAGTGTGTTCAAATACAGCAAGTCATGTGTCGGCAAGAACCCATACATGTGACATAGGTAGGGCCCTGTGTTTTGGTTAAACATTTCACATAACCTGGATTCTTTAACTTTTTTAACTTCTTCGGAAACGGTGTCCCAGGATGATTAAGCTAACGTAGGCTAATGCGATTAGCATGAGGTTGTAAGTAACAAGAACATTTCCCAGGACATAGACATATCGGATATTGGCAGAAAGCTTACATTTTTGTTAATCTAACTGCACTATCCAATTCACAGTAGCTATTACAGTGAAATAATACCATGCTATTGTTTGAGGAGAGTGCACCATTTTGAATATGAAAAGTTATTAATAAACAAATTAGGCACATTTGGGCAGTCTTGATACAACATTTTGAACAGAAATGCAATGGTTCATTGGATAAGTCTAAAACTTTGCTCATTCACTGCTGCCATCTAGCATCCAAAATCTAAATTGCACATGGGCTGGAATAATACATTATGGCTTTTCTCTTGCATTTCAAAGATGATGGTACAAAAAAATATCAAAGAACAGTTGTTTTTTTCTTTGTATTTCTTTGTATTAAAGCTTTTTCATACAACTGCCATTTTCTTTTTATGTCAGATATGTCTTTTTATGTTCCAGCACAATCATCATAATTGCTTCAAGTTTTTGTTGTCTATTTCTCATTTCTGGAAAATGAAGGTTCAAATCCAGGTCATGTGACCTGATTACTACAACAAAGGGCTCTAGACATAGGATAAGGTCAAATAGTTTATGTAAATGACTTAAACCTTGTGTGGTGTTCATGTGTTTGTTTTTCACCCAATGTTCGCAGGTCTGATGGACCCACATTATTGGGTTCTTAAAACAATACAGCATAACAATTTACATAGAAACACTTAATACTAAGATGTTGACTTATATCAATTACAAGCAATATAGACAGCATACATGGTCAAAATGTGCCATCTACCTCTGCTAGATCACATGTATCAAAATGTAAACAAAAATCTATTATAATCAAGACATGTGTTGAATAAATCATGTTTATCTTGAACAAATTTAAATGAAACAAGTTTTTCATCACTATTGCTGTTTATTGCTTTGAACTGAATACATTGGAAGGACACATTTTACATACAGTATTTTATGGAAATTATATATGACAAATTGAGGCCGGTCTACACACCACATGAGGGACAGAGTTTTACTGTGTGTGTGTTGCAAATGTATTTCTTGCACTTGATGCATGTGTACTGTGTCTTTCTTGCATCCACACACATTTCAGCGCTGCTTCTTGTTGCTACCGGCTGCAATCTAGAGCGATGACATGCTTGATTTGTTCATGAATGTTTAAAACTCACTCACTCACTCACTCACTCACTCACTCACTCACTCACTCACTCACTCACTCACTCACTCACTCACTCACTCACTCACTCACTCACTCACTCACTCACTCACTCACTCACTCACTCACTCACTCACTCACTCACTCACTACTCACTCACTCACTCACTCACTCACATATATGTATAGTTACAGCAGGCCAAGGTAGAAGAGTCAGACACACACACACACACATGCAACAACATCACTCACATTTACTTCTGGTATTGGAGTTGTTGGTTCTGTGGGTCAGGCGGATGGGGCACCAGCATCCTCCTCCTGAATCCTCCTCACGATGGCTGCAGAAGCTGGGGTCGTTGGGATATATTGCCTCTGGATTTGAGGTCTTACCAATGCCTTGCCCAGATCCCCAAGAAAGAGCCGTCTCCTCTGGAGCTTCGCTCTGTTCCAATCTGGGTTCAACGCCATCCAGATGACAAACGCTTTGTACGTCGCGATGTCCAAGATGTTGAAGAATATCACAAGTGGTACACAACGTAGGGTTCTTATTTTGCAGCTATAGCCAGTCACCAGCTTGTCTAAATTGTCCACCCCTCCTTTTGCGACAACCAATTATGATATGTGTTTTTTATGTTCCTGGCCACAGATTCTCCCATCCCTATGCAGCGTATTCATGTGCACCACATTTTTGCCTTTTTTTGGCACGTAGAACACTAGGGACGTGTCGGCCGTGAACACAAACTTAGAGGAATTGATTACCCTTTTCCGTGTATTCAACAACCGAGGTGGGAGCTCTGGCTTGTTTTTGCGTATTGTTCCTACCATCGTCAGCTTCCTCTTGTGGAGCTCCTGTCCCATCTTGTGCGAAGTAAAAAAGCTATCGCATGTGATGTTGTGGCCACAGAGTCCCTGTGTTCCCTCCAAGACAACCCACATCCCTTGGTTCTTCTCAGGGGCTCCTCCATCTGGCTTCCCCATATACACGTGCAAGTTTCACACCTATGGTGAAGCAGCATCACAGGCAGCCCAGATCTTGATTCCATATTTTGCGTGTTTAGACGATGTGTACTGCCGGAAGTGGCAGCCGCCCCTAAATGGCATTAGTTGAGCCCAGGGTTGTAAAACAGGGGAAGACGCTTCTTCCACACTAGCTTCTCTCTCTGCAAAATTATTTTGAAGGCCCTCTGAGCAGAGATTTTTTTTTGTACCATACTTATTGATTATGGTAAGGAGCCACACATGCAAAGCTATTTATTTATTGTGTCCCTCTCCCAATTTGCACCTGGCTGGGGTAGAGTGTGGGAAAATACAGATTTGCTTTTACAATGTATCGAAATGATGTATCAAAGGAATGTATTGTAATAACATTGTGCAGGTCCCCGCAAGACATTGTGTAGTTTCACACACTACAAAGGGTAAAGAGTGCGAGAAAAGCGGGAGACAGGCAGACAAGCAGACAGGCAGGGAGACAGACAGGTTATTGGTGCTATGTTGAAACAGCAGGCCCAGGGAGGAGGAAGACAGAGTGAAGGCACACAACAAACTTTTTGGTTTCATTTTTACTTGTTTTCGGCTACACACATTTATCCACACTTTCACTACCCTCGGGTCCAGTGGACCCGAACACCACATATGTCATATATTTGTGTAGGGGGGTGTTCTTTTACAAAAAATGTGCCAAGGCCATTGAGTCTCAGGTTGAAAAAATTATGAATTGTATAATTTTTCGTTTAGTAAACATTGAAAAAGGGTCCCACAGACCTGAACAACACACAAGGGTTAAGAAAAAAAAAGGCAAACATTTTAGACTAAAACTAAATTGTACACACAAATGTTACATGCAAGTTTTGTTGTCAGATGCATATTAGCTGTTTGTTCACTGAACAAACATAAACAGATTTGATCTGAAACTTCTCAGATGGTGAAATATTTTTTTAATAGAGCTGGCCTCTTCTAATGAATATTTCAGAGGATATGCACTGTGTGTACTTTACTGTATCCTGCTGTATCTCCCAAACACACACGCACACACCCATGCAGGCACAAACACATACGCATATGGTATGGCATCTGAGATTAGACAGTAGTGCATTAAATATGAAACAGTGTGTGTGTGTGTGTGTGTGTGTGTGTGTGTGTGTGTGTGTGTGTGTGTGTGTGTGTGTGTGTGTGTGTGGGCGTCAGACCTGCATTTTAAATAAAAATTTCAGTAGGCAGCTTCAGAAAAGAAAACCAAAAATATATATTTTTTTTAAGTGTTTGGCATTGTGTAAAGTCTTCCATTTGACAAAACAGAAAGAGGTATTTCTGGATAGGAACTACAGCAAATTTAAAACAATACTTGTGGGCTAAGTCAGATTCATGATTTTGAACTTTGGTGCAAAAAAATGTTTTTGCAAATTTGGTGTAATTTTCTCAAAGCAAGTTGCGATATTATGATTATGCCGCATGGGGACGTCTGGTGCCGTCTGTAGATTATGGAGTGCAGTGTAGGCTCCTCAGAGGAGGAAGGGAAGGACCATCCTGTCACGTTCTGACCGTAGTTCCTTTTTTATGTCTTTGTGTTAGGTTGGTCAGGGCATGAGTTGGGGTGGGTAGTCCATGTCCTTTTTCTATGTTGTTATATTTCTATGTGTTTGGCCTAGTATGGTTCTCAATCAGAGGCAGGTGTCGTTCGTTGTCTCTGATTGAGAATCATACTTAGGTAGCCTGTTTTCCCCATTTTGGTTGTAGGTATTTAATTCCTGTTTGGTGTCTGTTCACCTGGCAGAACTGTTTCGTTATCTCTTCGTTATTATTTTGTGTAGTGTTCAGTTCGTTTTGGTCCTCCTCCTGTCCTTCCACCAACGAGAAGCATTACACATCCGCTCAGTGAATTTGAGAAAAATGTTAAAAGTGAAATGTTTTTAGATAAAACTATACTAAATATATTCACCTCACCAAATAATTCATTAAAACACACTGTTTTGTAATGAGGCTCTACAGTAGCCTCAACTGCACTCTCTGTGGTAGCAACATGGTGTAGCCGGAGGACAGCTAGTTTCCCTTCTCTTATGGGTACTTTGACTTTACAAAACCTAGGACATTACAAAACCTAGGAGGCTCATGGTTCTCACCCCGTTCCATAGACTTACACAGTAATTATGACGACTTCCGGAGGACGTCCTACAACCTATCAGAGCTCTTGCAGCATTAACTGACATGTTGTCCACCCAATCAAAGGATCAGAAAATGAATCTAGTACTGAAAGAATAAGCTACAGCAAACTACCACTACAGTGCAGAAAATGTGGTGACTAGTTGACTCAAAGAGAGAGGAAGAGAATAGTTTAACAGTTTTGAGCAAATTAATTTCTTGAAAAATGAAGGAGAAACATGAGAGAGAGCTATATTTCATTGTATTTTTTTCTCACTTTCACTTACTTAGCTAGCTAATGCAGCTAGCTAGTTTAGCCTACTCAAACAACC
This sequence comes from Oncorhynchus tshawytscha, assembly GCF_018296145.1. Lineage (NCBI taxonomy): Eukaryota > Metazoa > Chordata > Actinopteri > Salmoniformes > Salmonidae > Oncorhynchus > Oncorhynchus tshawytscha. Next base: position 74,296,884 of record NC_056429.1, on the reverse strand, counting down.
GGCTCAAACAGAGAGGGATGCTATGTTAGCTAGCTGGCTAAGGCTATCCAACACTGGTTTTATTAATTTATTGCCACCGGGGCCCGCCAGTGTAACTGCTAAACTGCTTACTGTACACTTTTCTGCATGATTGTAGTAGGTTTACTAACATGTTAGTTCTAGTAGCTATGTTGATTATGAAGTTAGCTAATATGGTGACAACGATGTAGGCTGTTTGTAGCAGTTAACGGTTATGGTATGAAGGTTTGGCTTGGAAAGGTTTATTGGCCTGGTCACAGACAGCTGTTGTGTTGTGCACTAAACCACAAGCGAATGGAAAAGGTGAGAGGAGAAGAGTGCGAGAAGGAATTATACTACAAGCAAAGTGTTCATGCTGTTTGTATGTGGCTGATATGAAATTATTAAGTTTAGGTATGAATTCTGAGTGAAAAAGTTCATGGTTAAGGTTTGGGATAGGGTTAAAACAGAAAAATGAAAATGAAAAAGCAAGTACCTAGCACTGAGATTGAACCCACGATCCTCAGAGCCATTTAAGCCCATCTTTAAGCCCATCCCCAACACCCTAGCTCGTCGCGAGCCTACTAGATTTGATAGGCACTTGCATTGACCTTAGTGGACAGTAGGAAATTGCCATGAAAAGAAAATGCCACCCCATGCCATAATTTCACAATTTCAAATATGCCTAAACATGCCACAATCGACTAAGATTTGGACTGAATTTTTTATACCCAGTATGCTTCAGTATTTCCTATGTAGAGAGGGAAGAACACAGGACTTGAAGAAGTTATCTTGTAGCTATGGATGGACTGCACCATCACATGTACCATAAAGTTATCATGTTTTTGTTGACATTGTTTCTTGACATTGATAGACTGCATACTACTTTTGAAGATCTAGGGCAATCTTTGATCCATTTGATACCCACTCTACCCAGTCCACACACAAACTATCCCAGCATTTCCCAAACTAGGTCCTTGGGACCCCAAGGGGTGCATGTTTTGCTTTTTGCCTTAAAACTAAACAGCTGATTCAAATGATCAAAGCTTGATAATTATTTGATTATTTGAATCAACTGTGTAGTGCTAGGGTTAAAACCAAAACGTGCACCACTGTGGTCACGAGGAACGAGTTTGGGAAAGCCTGAATTATCATGTGCATTTCATAACAAATGGTGGCTTGGTGAATTTAGGTCACTTACAATTCACTATGAGCAATTCTGGCTCAGACATGGCAACTTATTTTGGTTTGGACACACCTACTCATTCAAGTGTTTATTTTTATTTTTACTATTTTCTATATTGTAGAATAATAGTGAATACATCAAAACTATGAAATAACACATATGGAATCATGTAATAACCAAAAAAGTGTTACTGGGGATCCTATACATCCCCAGTATAGGATGAGTGAACAACATTATTTGGCTATGAAATAATTGCTTTTTAAAAGTGAGATTTTAACTGGACAGTCACTTTAAAGAAGCAGATCTTGGATTAAATGAATAATAGCAGCAGTTCATGGTTATGATCGACATTTGCTGTGTGACTTGTTCCAGCTAGCTTGGCCCAAAACAAAACAGTTAGCCTCTGCCAGACTCAAGGTCAGTCTGGGATCTAACAATAGCAGATGCCTCACAGCTAGTCCCTTTGTAGACACATGTACTAATAGTGTGTGTGTGTGTGTGTGCATGCGTGCATGGGTGTGCGCATGGGCTTGTTTGTGTCCTCCTGAAGCAATTAAATAAGACAAGAGCTGTATCTCTATACCAGGGGTGGGCAAACATTTTCACTCGAGGGATTTAGAAATTCAATGGAGGGCCAAATGTCGAATATCGCCTTGAATCTCGAGTGACCTGGCTGGAACAGCCATTTATGAGTTTTCAGTAGTGACACGTTCAAGTATATGTGTGTGTCCTGGAGCAGTGTGTGTGTGTGTGTGTCAGAGAGAGAGAGACAGAGAGAGAGAGAGAGAGAGAGAGAGACAGAGAGAGACAGAGACAGACAGACAGAGACAGACAGACACAGACAGACAGACAGACAGACAGACAGACAGACAGACAGACAGACAGACAGACAGACAGACAGACAGACACAGACAGACAGACAGACAGACAGACAGACAGACAGACAGACAGACAGACAGAGTACTCTCCACAGCAGCCCTTTGCTTGATAGCTGGGTGGCTTAAGGCTACAAGGTTCAGGGTGAAGCTCTGCCCTTGTCATCTGTTATGACTCATGTGTGCGTGTGTGTGTGTCCGTGTGTCTGTGTGTGAGTGTGTGTGTGTTTTCTAAACTGCTACGGTACTTGTACACTACCACAGTGAATACAGCATTTCTGATGCAGCCATTCAGTATAAGATTATCAAATGGAATGACAATTCAGTGAATCAAAGACATGTTGAAGGTCAAGGCCACTGCTCTCCTGAAAGCTTTTTTGAAGTATTCCTCAGTTGATGCGAACCAGGGGAGATGGGACTGGTCATGTAAGTGGATTAGAGTTGGAGTCCCTTATCGACCATTTTTCTCGGTAATATTTATATACCAAATCAAATCAAATCAAATCAAAATCAAATCAAATTTTATTTGTCACATACACATGGTTAGCAGATGTTAATGCGAGTGTAGCGAAATGCTTGTGCTTCTAGTTCCGACAATGCAGTAATAACGAACAAGTAATCTAACTAACAATTCCAAAAAAACTACTGTCTTATACACAGTGTAAGGGGATAAAGAATATGTACATAAGGATATATGAATGAGTGATGGTACAGAGCAGCATAAGATACAGTAGATGGTATCGAGTACAGTATATACATATGAGATAAGTATGTAAACCAAGTGGCATAGTTAAAGTGGCTAGTGATACATGTATTACATAAGGATGCAGTCGATGATATAGAGTACAGTATCAACGTATGCATATGAGATGAACAATGTAGGGTAAGTAACATTATATAAGGTAGCATTGTTTAAAGTGGCTAGTGATATATTTACATCATTTCCCATCAATTCCCATGATTAAAGTGGCTGGAGTAGAGTCAGTGTCATTGACAGTGTGTTGGCAGTAGCCACTCAATGTTAGTGGTGTCTGTTTAACAGTCTGATGGCCTTGAGATAGAAGCTGTTTTTCAGTCTCTCGGTCCCAGCTTTGATGCACCTGTACTGACCTCGCCTTCTGGATGACAGCGGGGTGAACAGGCAGTGGCTCGGGTGGTTGATGTCCTTGATGATCTTTATGGCCTTCCTGTAGCATCGGGTGGTGTAGGTGTCCTGGAGGGCAGGTAGTTTGCCCCGGTGATGCGTTGTGCAGACCTCACTACCCTCTGGAGAGCCTTACGGTTGAGGGCGGTGCAGTTGCCATACCAGGCGGTGATACAGCCCGCCAGGATGCTCTCGATTGTGCATCTGTAGAAGTTTGTGAGTGCTTTTGGTGACAAGCCGAATTTCTTCAGCCTCCTGAGGTTGAAAGGCGCTGCTGCGCCTTCCTCACGATGCTGTCTGTGTGAGTGGACCAATTCAGTTTGTCTGTGATGTGTATGCCGAGGAACTTAAAACTTGCTACCCTCTCCACTACTGTTCCATCGATGTGGATGGGGGGTGTTCCCTCTGCTGTTTCCTGAAGTCCACAATCATCTCCTTAGTTTTGTTGACATTGAGTGTGAGGTTATTTTCCTGACACCACACTCCGAGGGCCCTCACCTCCTCCCTGTAGGCCGTCTCGTCGTTGTTGGTAATCAAGCCTACCACTGTTGTGTCGTCCGCAAACTTGATGATTGAGTTGGAGCGTGCATGGCCACGCAGTCGTGGGTGAACAGGGAGTACAGGAGAGGGCTCAGAACGCACCCTTGTGGGGCCCCAGTGTTGAGGATCAGCGGGGAGGAGATGTTGTTGCCTACCCTCACCACCTGGGGGCGGCCCGTCAGGAAGTCCAGTACCCAGTTGCACAGGGCGGGGTCGAGACCCAGGGTCTCGAGCTTGATGACGAGCTTGGAGGGTACTATGGTGTTGAATGCCGAGCTGTAGTCGATGAACAGCATTCTCACATAGGTATTCCTCTTGTCCAGATGGGTTAGGGCAGTGTGCAGTGTGGTTGAGATTGCATCGTCTGTGGACCTATTTGGGCGGTAAGCAAATTGGAGTGGGTCAAGGGTGTCAGGTAGGGTGGAGGTGATATGGTCCTTGACTAGTCTCTCAAAGCACTTCATGATGACGGATGTGAGTGCTACGGGGCGGTAGTCGTTTAGCTCAGTTACCTTAGCTTTCTTGGGAACAGGAACAATGGTGGCCCTCTTGAAGCATGTGGGAACAGCAGACTGTTATAGGGATTGATTGAATATGTCCGTAAACACACCGGCCAGCTGGTCTGCGCATGCTCTGAGGGCGCGGCTGGGGATGCCGTCTGGGCCTGCAACCTTGCGAGGGTTAACACGTTTAAATGTCTTACTCACTTCGGCTGCAGTGAAGGAGAGACCGCATGTTTCCATTGCAGGCCGTGTCAGTGGCACTGTATTGTCCTCAAAGCGGGCAAAAAAGTTATTTAGTCTGCCTGGGAGCAAGACATCCTGGTCCGTGACTGGGCTGGGTCTCTTCCTGTAGTCCGTGATTGACTGTAGACCCTGCCACATGCCTCTTGTGTCTGAGCCGTTGAATTGAGATTCTACTTTGTCTCTGTACTGGCGCTTAGCTTGTTTGATAGCCTTGCGGAGGGAATAGCTGCACTGTTTGTATTCAGTCATGTTACCAGACACCTTGCCCTGATTAAAAGCAGTGGTTCGTGCCTTCAGTTTCACACGAATGCTGCCATCAATCCACGGTTTCTGGTTAGGGAATGTTTTAATCGTTGCTATGGGAACGACATCTTCAACGCACGTTCTAATGAACTCGCACACCGTATCAGCGTATTCGTCAATGTTGTTGTCTGACGCAATACGAAACATCTCCCAGTCCACGTGATGGAAGCAGTCTTGGAGTGTGGAGTCAGCTTGGTCGGACCAGCGTTGGACAGACCTCAGCGTGGGAGCTTCTTGTTTTAGTTTCCGTCTGTAGGCAGGGATCAACAAAATGGAGTCGTGGTCAGCTTTTCCGAAAGGGGGGCGGGGCAGGGCCTTATATGCGTCGCGGAAGTTAGAGTAACAATGATCCAGGGTCTTTCCACCCCTGGTTGCGCAATCGATATGATGATAAAATTTAGGGAGTCTTGTTTTCAGATTAGCCTTGTTAAAATCCCCAGCTACAATGAATGCAGCCTCCGGATAAATAGTTTCCAGTTTGCAGAGAGTTAAATAAAGTTCGTTCAGAGCCATCGATGTGTCTGCTTGGGGGATATATACGGCTGTGATTATAATCGAAGAGAATTCTCTTGGTAGATAATGCGGTCTACATTTGATTGTGAGGAATTCTAAATCAGGTGAACAGAAGGATTTGAGTTCCTGTATGTTTCTTTCATCACACCATGTCACGTTAGTCATAAGGCATACGCCCCCGCCCGTCTTCTTACCAGAAAGATGTTTGTTTCTGTCGGCGCGATGCGTGGAGAAACCCGCTGGCTGCACCGCTTCGGATAGCGTCTCTCCAGTGAGCCATGTTTCCGTGAAGCAGAGAACGTTACAGTCTCTGATGTCCCTCTGGAATGCTACCCTTGCTCGGATTTCATCAACCTTGTTGTCAAGAGACTGGACATTGGCAAGAAGAATGCTAGGGAGTGGTGCACGGTGTGCCCGTCTCCGGAGTCTGACCAGAAGACCGCTTCGTTTCCCTCTTTTTCTGAGTCGTTTTTTTTTTTTTTTGGTCGCTGCATGTGATCCACTCCGTTACACTGGTTGTAAGGCAGAACACAGGATCCGCATCGCGAAAAACATATTCTTGGTCGTACTGATGGTGAGTTGACGCTGATCTTATATTCAGTAGTTCTTCTCGGCTGTATGTAATGAAACCTAAGATGACCTGGGGTACTAGTGTAAGAAATAACACGTAAAAAAACAAAAAACTGCATAGTTTCCTCGGAACGCGAAGCGAGGCGGCCATCTCTGTCGGCGCCGGATACACTACATGACAGTATACACTACATGACCAAATGTATGTGGACACCTGCTCGTCGAACATCTCATTCAAAAGATCATCAAGGACAATAACCACCGAGCCACTGCCTGTTCATCCCGCTTCCATCCAGAAGGCAAGGTCAGTACAGGTGAATCAAAGCTGGGACAGAAAGATTGAAAAACAGCTTCTCAAGACCATCAGATTGTTAAACATTATCATATCATTGGCCACTTTAATAAATGGAACACGAGTCATTTTAATAATGCCACTTTAAGAATGTTTACATATCTCACATTACTCATCTCATATGTATATACTGTATACTGTATCCTTCACTATCTATTCTTTACTATCTATTGCATCTTAGCCGCTCTGTCACCGCTCATCCATATATTTTATACTTATATATTCTCATCTCATTCCTTTGCTAGATTTTGTGTATTAGGTTTTGTTGTGGAGTTGTTAGATATTACCTGTTAGATACTGCTGCACTGTCACTTCTAGATGCATAATAATTTCACTACACTCACAATAGCATCTGGTAACCATGTGTATGTGATCAATAAAACTGCATTTTATTTTATTTGAACGGAAAGGGCCTTCCCCAAACTGTTGCTACAAAGTTGGGAGCACAGGTCTTGCCATAGATTTTCAAGTAGTCAAAACTGTAATCCGGCCACTCAGGATCATTCACTGTCTTCTTGGTATGCAACTCCAGTGTATATTAAGTTATTGTCCTGCTGGAAGGTGAATTCATCTCCCAGTGTCTGGTGGAAAACAGACTGAACCAGGTTTTCCTCTAGGATTTTGCCTGTGCTTTGCTCCATTACATACATTTTTTAATCATGAAAAATTCTGCAGTCCTTAATGATTACAAGCATACCCATAACATGATGCAGGCTCCCCTGCGCTCGAAAATATAGAGTGTGGTACTCAGTAATGTGTTGTATTGGATTTGCCCCAAACATAGCACTTTGTATTTAGGACAAAAAGTGTATTGCTTTGACAATTTTGTTTTGCAGTATTACTTTAGTGACTTGTTCAAAATCAAATCAAATCAAATCAAATCAAATTTTATTTGTCACATACACATGGTTAGCAGATGTTAATGCGAGTGTAGCGAAATGCTTGTGCTTCTAGTTCCGACAATGCAGTAATAACCAACAAGTAATCTAACTAACAATTCCAAAACTACTGTCTTATACACACAAGTGTAAGGGGATAAAGAATATGTACATAAAGATATATGAATGAGTGATGGTACAGAGCGGCATAGGCAAGATACAGTAGATGGTATCGAGTACAGTATATACATATGAGATGAGTATGTAAACAAAGTGGCATAGTTAAAGTGGCTAGTGATACATGTATTACATAAAGATGCAGTAGATGATATAGAGTACAGTATATACGTATACATATGAGATTAATAATGTAGGGTATGTAAACATTATATTAGGTAGCATTGTTTAAAGTGGCTAGTGATATATTTTACATCATTTCCCATCAGTTCCCATGATTAAAGTGGCTGGAGTTGAGTCAGTGTGTTGGCAGCAGCCACTCAATGTTAGTGGTGGCTGTTTAACAGTCTGATGGCCTTGAGATAGAAGCTGTTTTTCAGTCTCTCTGTCCCAGCTTTGATGCACCTGTACTAACCTCACCTTCTGGATGATAGCGGGGTGAACAGGCAGTGGCTCGGGTGGTTGTTGTCCTTGATGATCTTTATGGCCTTCCTGTAACATCGGGTGGTGTAGGTGTCCTGGAGGGCAGGTAGTTTGCCCCCGGTGATGCGTTGTGCAGACCTCACTACCCTCTGGAGAGCCTTACGGTTGTGGGCGGTGCAGTTGCCATACCAGGCGGTGATACAGCCCGCCAGGATGCTCTCGATTGTGCATCTGTAGAAGTTTGTGAGTGCTTTTGGTGACAAGCCGAATTTCTTCAGCCTCCTGAGGTTGAAGAGGCGCTGCTGCGCCTTCCTCATGATGCTGTCTGTGTGGGTGGACCAATTCAGTTTGTCTGTGATGTGTATGCCGAGGAACTTAAAACTTGCTACCCTCTCCACTACTGTTCCATCGATGTGGATAGGGGGTGTTCCCTCTGCTGTTTCCTGAAGTCCACAATCATCTCCTTTGTTTTGTTGACGTTGAGTGTGAGGTTATTTTCCTGACACCACACTCCGAGGGCCCTCACCTCCTCCCTGTAGGCCGTCTCGTCGTTGTTGGTAATCAAGCCTACCACTGTTGTGTCGTCCGCAAACTTGATGATTGAGTTGGAGGCGTGCGTGGCCACGCAGTTGTGGGTGAACAGGGAGTACAGGAGAGGGCTCAGAACGCACCCTTGTGGGGCCCCAGTGTTGAGGATCAGCGGGGTGGAGATGTTGTTGCCTACCCTCACCACCTGGGGACGGCCCATCAGGAAGTCCAGTACCCAGTTGCACAGGGCGGGGTCGAGACCCAGGGTCTCGAGCTTGATGACGAGCTTGGAGGGTACTATGGTGTTAAATGCCGAGCTGTAGTCGATGAACAGCATTCTCACATAGGTATTCCTCTTGTCCAGATGGATTAGGGCAGTGTGCAGTGTGGTTGAGATTGCATCGTCTGTGGACCTATTTGGGCGTTAAGCAAATTGGAGTGGGTCTAGAGTGTCAGGTAGGGTGGAGGTGATATGGTCCTTGACTAGTCTCTCAAAGCGCTTCATGATGACGGAAGTGAGTGCTATGGGGCGGTAGTCGTTTAGCTCAGTTACCTTAGCTTTCTTGGGAACAGGAACAATGGTGGCCCTCTTGAAGCATGTGGGAACAGCAGACTGGGATAGGGATTGATTGAATATGTCTGTAAACACACCAGCCAGCTGGTCTGCGCAAACAGGATACATGTTTTTTGATATTTGTATTCTGTGCAGGCTTCCTTCTATTCACTCTGTCATTTAGGTTAGTATTGTGGAGTAACTACAATGTTGTTGATCCATCCTTTCATTGCGAAGCATTGGAATTTGACTGATGGACCTTACAGATAATTGTATGTGTGGGGTACAGTGATGAAGTAGTCATTCAAAAATCATGTTAAACACTATTACTACACAGAGTCCATGCAACTTATTATCTAACTTGTAAAGCACTTTATTATTCCTGAACTTGCCATAACAAAGGGGTTGACTCAATTGACTGACTTATTGACACATTTGATACATTTAGAAAAATTTAGAAAAACATAATTCCATTTTGACATCCATGATGTTCTGAGTAAATCTGACCTGCAATTTGACCTTGGCCTATATAACTTTTATGCAGTGTGTCCTAGCAACAACCTGCACAGAAATGGTGCGACAACAGAGATTTATGTATGATTTCCCTATTACGCTCAGAGGTTGAGCAACACTGAAGTTGTGCTAAAACTGAGTTTTGACAAATTATTAATGACGACGTGTGATCACCGATGGATGGTGGATTTAAGACTGTTTTACATGCATCCAACCTTTGGTTCTAACTTTTCAACGATTGGGTTTATCAACCCAGGGAAAAGGGTGTCTGAAAGAGGACATTCTCAGCAACATTTCGATAAGGGAAACTTGTTGTACTTACAGTACTGATCTTTCTGTGTTTACTGTACCTACTCTACCGGGTCAAATTGACCCAGAACATAACTTGTGTATTGCCTTTTTCCCCGTTGCTCATCTTATAATCACAGCAAAGGTCAAGCTACATTGACCAGTTATTTAGGCACTTCATTCCCTAATACTACATCATATCCCTCTTGCTCATCTCAGAATCAAAGCAAGTACTTTAGTGTAGCCTGTGGCACTTAAATTCTCTCAATGGACAAAAACATCTATTTCTGTCATGATAAATGACAGAAACAACTTTATTTGTATTTACAAATGGCATAAAAGTTTGATATTAAGGCACATGAATGTTCACATGTTCCAGAAGGAATATCTGCCAAAAAACGTATTTAGAAAGAAAAAAATAGTACGTTGAAACGGCTCTCCTATGAAGTGACTTGCAACATACGCCTAGTTTCCTGGACGGGGTCACAAATGTCAATTGTTGCCTTCTCTGTAACATTCAGTAAATTTCAATCACGGTGACGTTGTTTCATGACATATAGACATCATATAAAAAAACATTAAAAAAAAAACAGTTTCCTGTTGTATGAAATGTTATGATACCATTAATGCCTGGATCCCCGAAAGGTGAAAGAGCGCCACTGCTTGCCCCAGGAGCATTTGTTATTGTTTTTGTTTTGCTGTATAAACAGAGGTGAGCACCGTCCAAATGTATTTGAGCAGCGTGGTAAAAGATTGCAGTACATATTCCGTTGTTCTATCACACGTGATGTCTGAAGGGATAAAAACTGGTGTTTGCTGTAACTTTTTTGGAGTTGTAATATCCAAAATGGGCGTGGCAGCTTCACCATTATAATGCTTGAATGATATTTTACAGTAACATGGAAGTACTGGAAAATATTCAGACAATTTTACCTTCCTATACAATGTCTGTCAGTCTGCACGTGTTCTTTTAAAGTAAGGAAATAACATTGGAGCTTTTGCTGTCTTGGGCCAAGTCTCACCTTTTTATTTTACATCAAGGAGTTCATGCTGTAAAAAAACACAAATGTTGATCATCCACTGTGTGAATGTTTAATATATATGTCAGTCCCCTATCAAACAAACTATATATATATATATACATGTATATCTTTTTATGATTATTTCTTTAAACATACAATCTACCTGCAGTGAAGCCGCTCAAAATGTACATTACATTCAGTCATCCAGCAGACACTCCCATCCAGAGTGACCCACAGGAGCAACCAGGGTCTAGCGTCCCGCCCAAGTGCACAAGGATAGATCCCCCACACAGTCGAATCAGAAACCCGAACCAGCGACCTCTCGGCTACCACCCCAAGCTCCCAAACACCAGGCAATCAACCATACAAGATCCCCCCATACGAGAGCTGCCCCTCAACCATCCAAGACCCCCCCCCACAGTCCCTCCCGCAAAAACCTTCCCCTCCACTCCCCACCCCCAAAACACCCCTTCTCCCCCCCCTCCACTGCCCACTTCAACCCAACCAAAATCACCACCCACCCAATGCCGGAACAACCGACAAAAAGAACAAAAGAGAAAAGAGACAACAACAAAGGAAAACAACAACAGAATACAACAATGTACCGTCATTCTATCCCCCGCTCAGCAACTTCACTCCCACTTGTCTCCAGTTCCACATCCCAACCTTCAGTTTCCCTCAGCCCATCCCGCCTATTTCTGCTGGCCACCCTTCGTTAAAATGAAAGGAAATTCATTTCACAGAGATAAAGAGGGCTTGATAGAGGTTAAATAGATAAACCAGTATAGTGCCATCAGAGAGGTAGAGTTCTGAGCCTCAGGCAATGAAGAAGTGTCCTTGAGTTACATTATTCAGATTACCTTGGCAGCAATCCACCTAGAAACACATATACTCTCGCACTCTCCTGCCTCTTTCTCTCTCTCTCTCTCTCTCTCTGCCTCACTCTCTCTCTCTCTCCCTGCCTCTTTCATTTTCCCTGCCTCTCTCTGTCTCTGTCTATCTCCATCTCTCTATTCCACTCTTACCCCCTTCCCTTTTCTCTCTACTGTCTCTCTATCTCGATTCTTCCTTGTCTGTATCTGTCCCTATCTCCCCTTTCTCTCTATATGTGACCTTCTCCCTCTCTTCTCATCTGCCCCCCCCCCTCTCTCTCCCTCTCTCCCTTTCTTCCTCTCTCTCTCTTTGTAGGCACTGAGATTCCTCATGAATATCGATGGGGTATAACAATATGAATTCAGACAGTAGGCAATGAAGAGGAGCCCTTCTCTCACACCCACTAACTCATCAGAGAGAGGTTGAGTTAGAGTTGGGAAATGACATCATTCTGCCTCTTATTCCTTATTTATATTAGGCACTTTTGTCATCACCTGTAGCTAACATTAGAATAGCAGGAAAAAACATTGATGCTAAATGTTCTCTTTCACTCTCTCTCTCTTCCTCTAAATGCATGCTCTTCAACTGCTCGCTGCCCGCATCCACCCGCCCCACTAGCATCACTACTCTGGACGGTTCCGACTTAGAATATGCGGACAACTACAAATACCTAGGTGTCTGGCTAGACTGTAAACTCTCCTTCCAGACTCATATTAAACATCTCCAATCCAAAATTAAATCTAGAATCGGCTTCCTATTTCGAAACAAAACCTCCTTCACTCACGCCTCCAAACATACCATCGTAAAGCTGACTATCGAACCGATCCTCCACGTGCCTGTATGACCTCCCTACAATGCCTGGGCATGCTCCTGATGAGGTGGCAGATGGTCTCCTGAGGGATCTCCTCCCAGACCTGGACTAAAGCATCCACCAACTCCCGGACAGTCTGTGGTGCAACGTGGCGTTGGTGGATGGAGCGAGACATGATGTCCCAGATGTGCTCAATTGGATTCAGGTCTGGGGAACGGGCGGGCCAGTCCATAGCATCAATGCCTTCCTCTTGCAGGAACTGCTGACACACTCCAGCCACATGAGGTCCAGCATTATCTTGCATTAGGAGGAACCCAGGGCCAACCGCACCAGCATATGGTCTCACAAGGGGTCTGAGGATCTCATCTTGGTACCTAATGGCAGTCAGGCTACCTCTGGCGAGCACAGGGAGGGCTGTGCGGCCCCCCAAAGAAATGCCACCCCACACCATGACTGACCCACCGCCAAACTGGTCATGCTGGAGGATGTTGCAGGCAGCAGAACGTTCTCCACGGCGTCTCCAGACTCTGTCACGTCTGTCACATGCTCAGTGTGAACCTGCTTTCATCTGTGAAGAGCACAGGGCGCCAGTGGCGAATTTGCCAATCTTGATGTTCTCTGGCAAATGCCAAACGTCCTGCACGGTGTTGGGCTGTAAGCACAACCCCCACCTGTGGACGTCGGGCCCTCATACCACCCTCATGGAGTCTGTTTCTGACCGTTTGAGCAGACACATGCACATTTGTGGCCTGCTGGAGGTCATTTTGCAGGGCTCTGGCAGTGCTCCTCTTGCTCGTCCTTGCACAAAGGCGGAGGTAGCGGTCCTGCTGCTTGGTTGTTGCCCTCCTATGGCCTCCTCCACGTCTCCTGATGTACTGGCCTGTCTCCTGGTAGCGCCTCCATGCTCTGGACACTACGCTGACAGACACAGCAAACCTTCTTGCCACAGCTCGCATTGATGTACCATCCTGGATGAGCTGCACTACCTGATCCACTTGTGTGGGTTGTAGACTCCGTCTCATGCTACCACTAGAGTGAAAGCACCGCCAGCATTCAAAAGTGACCAAAACATCAGCCAGGAAGCATAGGAACTGAGAAGTGGTCTGTGGTCACCACCTGCAGAACCACTCCTTTATTGGGGGTGTCTTGCTAATTGCCTATAATTTCCACCTGTTATCTATTCCATTTGCACAACAGCATGTGAAATGTATTGTCAATCAGTGTTGCTTCCTAAGTGGACAGTTTGATTTCACAGAAGTGTGATTGACTTGGAGTTACATTGTGTTGTTTAAGTGTTCCCTTTATTTTTTTGAGCAGTGTATGTCCTATTTATTGCCTTACCACATCACGCCATTTGCACACACTGTATATCGACTTTCTTTTTTTCCCATTGTGTTATTGATTGTACGCTTGTTTATTCCATGTGTAACTCTGTGTTGTTGTTTGTGTTGCACTGCTTTGCTTTATCTTGGCCAGGTCGCAGTAGTAAATGAGAACTTGTTCTCAACTAGCCTACTTGGTCAAATAAAGGTGAAATAAAAAAATAAAAAAATATGTGTATAATGTTTTGATATTAGGGAATGATGGATGGTTTGTGTGAGGACATGTGTAGACTTCAGACTTTGCCTTCTTAATTTTATATTTTGAAGCCACTTATTGTAAGATGAATTGAAGAAGGGCACTTTGGGCTTCATTCAAACTGTATAATGGAAGTTCAGCATTACAGCGTGATAGAAATGTAAAGACAATGATCCCACGTTAGCGGAGACTACATTTAGGGTAAATGCTGCATATGTCGGCTCAATCAGAAATAACCTTTACACTTCTATCACGCAGTCTGTAATGCAATAGCGATACAGATTGAATAGAGCCCTTTATACTGTAATTCTTTAAAAACACTTTCATAAAATCCATGTATAAAGTTAAGGATTCATCTTGGGCAAAACAGTAAATGTGATGTCTCGCTTTTATATTTAAGTTATAAGTTATATCCCAACTGGTGCATTTTAAATAGTGTGTGTATGTGTGGGTGTTTGAGTGTGTATGTGTGTAGCCCTCCCCCTCTCCTCAGTTCTTCCTCTCTACTCAGCAGCCCTGAACTGCAGCTTGCTCCTCTCCTGTCTTGCTACAACTTTCCATGTTACTTTGGAAACTTTGGTAAAAAGCACATCTTTGAAGCCTATTGCTTGATCAGAACAAATTGGCGATGGTTTTTGCATTTGAATGTTTCTTCCTTTTCAGATGTTTTTTCCCTATACTTCTCTGCAAATGTCACACTCTTGTGTCACACACACACACACACACACACACACACACACACACACACACACACACACACACACACACACACACACACACACACACACACACACACACACACACACACACACACACACACACACACACACACACTGCTTTGGCAGCAGTAAACACAAACACGCATGCACACACACACACACACTGGAGGCCAAGAAAACATTACAGTTTTTTCGAACTGCTTACACAAGTTTTCAAAACTGTCTCCTTTTTTTCAAAACTCTACACACAATTCCCAAAACTGCACACACAAAATGCAAAATGCCTCACATCTCCTTCAAAATGTAACACTGCATTCAAAATGCCATAAACACATGTCAGAATGAAGCATTTGCATCAAATGGCAAACACTGCTTTCATAATACTACATTTTTGGATATACCATGTAAACACTGTTGTTCTAAATCTAAAGCTCTTTGGTCTTTCATAGGCTTATATCTACATTTCAATACAATGTTCTACTGTGAAAGTAATCGGCTGAGAGGGGTAACAAGTACACTGTAAACACCAATGCAATGTAGAAACAGAAAATATTTATTAGGCCAAACATTACTGTTGTATACAGTAGCATACAACAAAACCATAAACATATGTAAACTAAAAGTATATTCTTTAGAATACAGTAAAGAACACAATTGTGTGTGTGGCGTCCCAAGGGGGCAGTACAGGAATTGGTAGGGGGGGGCAGTCACCAGTGCTAAGCTACGCTTCATCTCTTCTCCGGCCTGAGTCTGGCCACGATACTTCGTCCACATCACAAGATAGGTTTTCTCTTGCCAAACATCGAGGGAAGAATCTCCTAGCATGGCGTGTCCAACCTTGGACAGAGGCAACCTCTATGTCCCCACATAGACCATATTTATAATTGCAGTCTCTTGTACATCTGTAAACAAGCATCCTCATCCTCCATGATGTCTTTGCCTTTCCACTCTGTACAGAATTCAAACACAGTATGTGTTCAGCATAGGAACTGTAAACGATGTACAAAAAAATGTAGTACAGCATGAGAACCAACCTTATTCATTCAGTGCAGTGCAGTAAATGGATGGCTTAGAGTTACAAATGTTTATGCAATACTATGAAGTCATACGTATTTTACAGTACATTACTGTAATGCTAAAATAGTCATTAGATAGTTGCATACCTGTTCTCATTTCTGAAGGTTCGAATTATGGACGCCATTGTAAATCGACTCAAATTGGGCTGGACTCTCAGTCCAGCCTCTCTCATGGTCAAACCGTGGTTGATCACATGATCAACAAATTTTGCCCTAATCTCATTAGAGATGTCTCTCCTTCCTTGTCTTCTTTGCCCTCGTCCTCTTCCTCTCCCTCCTACTCCTCTTGCTCTCTGTCCATTGTTGGCATCCATTGTTCAAAACAGGTCATCTGACCTTTGACCTATTTATAGGCCTATACTACAGTAAAGCAGTGATTGGTTAGTGATCAGCTATTAGTGTTTGCACATGTGAGGAGTGTGTGTGTGACCTGGTGAATAAGTGTAGCATTTTGATTGGTTGTGTTTGGAAAAGGAAAGCAAGTCACTTCCTGTTAGATTTTTGTGTTTTAGGTTGAGAATTGTGTGTAGTATTTTGAAAAAAGTGTTTTATGCAATTGACAACTGAGTCAAAGGCTGAGAAATAGCTTATGGTTTTTCACATTTGGTGTGTAGTTTTGCACTTTGAGTGAGAGGTTTCAAAAATCGTGTGACATGAAAAGATTTTGTGTGTAAGCAGTTGGAAAAAACTGTAATTTAGATACAATGGCATTGAGACAGCAAAGTGTGTATGTGTTTGTGTATGTGTTTCTATGTATGTATGTACTCCTGTGTTTGTGTATGTGTTCCTGTGTGTGTGTGTGTGTGTGTGTGTGTGTGTGTGTGTGTGTGTGTGTGTGTGTGTGTGACTCTAGAGTCCTCTGACAGGAACAAAGCTCCTTGCTGTCTGATCTCTTCTTTAGAAGTCCCAGTCTCAGAGAGACACCGAGAAAGAATAAAGGCTTTTCTCACAGAGCGTGGCCTTGGAAACACTTGTACACAGACATCACAGAGAGGCTATTGCACTGTATGGCTTTTCACACTACAGAGCCGAGTCAAGCTGTACTTGGCTGGCTGGTTGGCTTGGTTATGCAAAGAGATTTCGCTGGAACCTTGCTGAAAATGACGATTTGAAAAGAAAATGTCAGTGCCAGCAAGTATTGATCAGGTTGACCCTATACTGTGAAAAGGGTATGTATATATATAAACATTGCTCAAAAAAATAAAGGGAACACTTTAACAACACAATGTAACTCCAAGTCAATCACACTTCTGTGAAATCAAACTGTCCACTTAGGAAGCAACACTGATTGACAATAAATTTCACATGCTGTTGTGCAAATGGAATAGACATCAGGTGGAAATTATAGGCAATTAGCAAGACATCCCTAATAAAGGAGTGGTTCTGCAGGTGGTGACCACAGACCACTTCTCAGTTCCTATGCTTCCTGGCTGATGTTTTGGTCACTTTTGAATGCTGGCGGTGCATTCACTCTAGTGGTAGCATGAGACGGAGTCTACAACCCACACAAGTGGCTCAGGTAGTGCAGCTCATCCAGGATGGCACATCAATGCGAGCTGTGGCAAGAAGGTTTGCTGTGTCTGTCAGCGTAGTGTCCAGAGCATGGAGGCGCTACCAGGAGACAGGCCAGTACATCAGGAGACTTGGAGGAGGCCGTAGGAGGGCAACAACCCAGCAGCAGGACCGCTACCACAGCCTTTGTGCAAGGAGGAGCAGGAGGAGCACTGCCAGAGCCCTGCAAAATGACCTCCAGCAGGAAACCAATGTGCATGTGTCTGCTCAAACGGTCAGAAACAGACTCCATGAGGGTGGTATGACGGCCCGACGTCCACAGGTGGGGGTTGTGCTTACAGCCCAACACCGTGCAGGACGTTTGGCATTTGCCTGAGAACACCAAGATTGGCAAATTCGCCACTGGCGCCCTGTGCTCTTCACAGATGAAAGCAGGTTCACACTGAGCACATGTGATAGACGTGACAGAGTCTGAGGACGCCATGGAGAACGTTCTGCTGCCTGCAACATCCTCCAGCATGACCGGTTTGACGGTGGGTCAGTCACGGTGTGGGGTGGCATTTCTTTGGGGGGCCGCACAGCAATTTAAGTCTGCTCTGACTGCCCTTAGGTACCGAGATGAGATCCTCAGACCCCTTGTGAGACCATATGCTGGTGCGATTGGCCCTGGGTTCCTCCTAATGCAAGACAATGCTAGACCTCATGTGGCTGGAGTGTGTCAGCAGTTCCTGCAAGAGGAAGGCATTGATGCTATGGACTGGCCCGCCCGTTCCCCAGACCTGAATCCAATTGAGCACATCTGGGACATCATGTCTCGCTCCATCCACCAACAGACTGTCCAGGAGTTGGCGGATGCTTTAGTCCAGGTCTGGGAGGAGATCCCTCAGGAGACCATCCGCCACTTCATCAGGAGCATGCCCAGGCGTTGTAGGGAGGTCATACAGGCACGTGGAGGCCACACACACTACTGAGCCTCATTTTGACTTGTTTTATGGACATTACAACAAAGTTGGATCAGCCTGTAGTGGGGTTTTCCACTTTAATTTTGAGTGTGACTCCAAACCCAGACCTCCATGGGTTGATACATTTGATTTCCATTGATCATTTTTGTGTGATTTTGTTGTCAGCACATTCAACTATGTAAAGAAAAAGTATTTAATAAGAATATTTCATTAATTCAGATCTAGGATGTGTTATTTTAGGGTTCCCTTTATTTTTTTGAGCAGTCTGTATATAACAGAGATATCTATAGCACATGTGATGTCTAACTAATGTCTAACATAACTGCCACTGTCAATAACAAAACATACCTAGTTTATTTGCAATATTCTCTGTCGATATGTTACAGAAGTATTCATATGTACCTATATACTAGGCGGTATCAGAGGAAGGCCCCAAAAATTGTCAAAGACTCCGATCACCCAAGTCATAGAGCGTTCTCTCTGCTACCACATGGCTGCCGCAGAGCGCCAAGTCTAGGTCCAAAAGGCTCCTTAATAGCAAACCATAAGACGGCTGAATAAACCAAACCATAAGACGGCTGAACAATTAATCAAATGGCCACCTGGACTGTTTACATTGACCCCCCCTTCTGCTACTCGTGTGCCCTTCTAGATTAGTTTCTGCATTAAAGACCATCCATTGCTCTGAGGCCTTTTACTGTATGCATACGCACTATGGTTTCATAACAGTATGGGTGTGATATATCCAATCTGTCCAACCCATCCTCTACATTTGCTGTGTGCTAGCGTCTGTCTCCCCTGCCTGAATCAAAGATCAGTATGTGTGTGTGTGTGTGTGTGTGTGTGTGTGTGTGTGTGTGTGTGTGTGTGTCATTGGAGACATACTGTAGGTGGAGCTGTCACAAACAGTTGTGTGTGTAATGTGGTTGACCCAACTTTTGCAGATGATTAAAATGTAAAGGATCCACAAGGAGAGGGAACAAAGACATCAAGAGACTAAGATCTCAGATTTGAAAGATAAAATATATCATCATCATCACCATTGGGTGTGTTTACAATTGTGCACACAGTAGTCTTACAGCTACACTCCCACTTTCCATGGCAGTTCTCATACTCACAAACATACAGTACGTCCACCCACATAACATTCCATCACAGCGTTCTATCCTACTCATAACATCTCATAACAGCATTTAGCATCACGGTGAATCATTGTCATACATAACCTCTCCAGAGCATGAGATGTGTGTACATGATGCACACACTTCAGTTAGCTTGTGTTGACATTAGTATAGCTATTGTTGACTTTCAACTTGAAAGTTGTCATAGTAAAATGCACAAGGTGCAATTTGAAATTGGATAGTGCATCATCAGTTTTCCTCTTGTCATTGCAGACCTTAGAGAGCTATTTATAACTTGTCAGAATTATCCAGATCAACTAGCCCATGTGAGCTAACGTTTTTTAGCCTGTAGACTGTGTTACCCATAGATTTTTACATCCCAACCCGAGCACTCCTTTCTGCCACCTCTGGTCTTCTTCCCACTCAGCCCAGTCAAAGCTCTTCTGCCACGCCCTGACCATGGAGAGCCTTTGGTTCTCCATGATGTTTAGAACAGAGCGTGACTATGGGGGTGTTCTAGTCATTCTCTGTCTATGTTTTGTGATTGAGTATGGTTCCCAATTAGAGGCAGCTGTTTATCGTTGTCTCTAATTGGGAATCATACTTAAGGGTTCCCTGTTTTCACCTGCTTGCTGGGATATTGATTGTTTGTTAGTGTCCTCACGGTTTTTGTAAATTTTGTTGTTTTGTTAGTTTCACTTAAATAAATATGTGGAACTATACTCACGCTGCGCCTTGGTCCGCTCATTTCCAAGATCGTGACATCTTCTCTGTCCTGGCACCCCAATGGTGGAACCAGCTTGCCTTTAAAGTCAGGACAGTGGAATCCCTGCCCATCTTCCGAAAACATCTGAAACCCTACCTCTTTGAAGAGCATCTTAAATAACACTCACAGCGTCCCTGACTTTTCCTACTAGCACTGATTTTGTGGTAAATACTTTGTTGAGGGAAAATGTACTTGATACGATCGTGATGTGCTGTTGTCTCACCTAGATATCTTAAGATGAATGCACTAATCGTAAGTTGCTCTGGATAAGAGTGTCTGCTAAATTACAAAAATGTGAAATGTAATATCCAAGAGTGAGTCTTTAAAGGCCTCTCAGCGAACTGGTGTGTCTTCATAGCTCATAGATGGAGAGTCAGTGTGATGATTGTCCTCTTCCATACACTATAGCTGTAGTTATACATCATGAATCAGTTAGCAGGTCCAAAGATCTAACATGTTCACAGCTATGTTGTCTCAAGTTGACACAATGCTGCCGTGTTTGTACGGTCGCCTTCCTCAGTCATTTAGAGTCAAATCCCAGTGGGCACAGAAGTCAATTCAACATATATTTAATGTTGGTTAAACAATGTTGATTCAAACAGTGTGTACCCAGGGTGATTACAGTTCAGGTTCAACTTCAACTCTTATTCAGTGATTCAGCTCCAACCCTGTCTTGTATACTCCTCTTTTCAACTCGGTGTGGCCATGTTGAGCTAGTTTCACTGCCAGCTCAGGGGTGGCCATTTTGAAAAATGTTGTTCACATTTAGGGTTCCAATAAAGTCCTAGGGAAATAGCTAGTCCCAAGAAAACTCAGGAACAGACATGTAAGGTGAAGCTTTAACACTGATACATGTATATAGAGTGTATTGCTATTTAATCCCAGCATGCATAGCCGGTTGTAATGACTTCACTTCAACCTGTTTACAATGACATGGATGTAATGACATCACTTCAACCAGTTTACAACAGCATGGTTGTAATATGGTTGTAATGACATCACTTCAACCAGTTTACAACAGCATGGTTGTAATATGGTTGTAATGACATCACTTCAACCAGTTTAAAACAATATGGTTGTAATATGGCTGTAATGACATCACTTCAACCAGTTTACAACAGCATGGTTGTAATATGGTTGTAATGACATCACTTCAACCAGTTTACAACAGCATGGTTGTAATATGGTTGTAATGACATCATTTCAACCACTTTAAAACAATATGGTTGTAATATGGTTGTAATGACATCATCTAAGACAGTTTTGACCACTGAGAATACTGTTTAGCAAACAGAAAGGATGAACCATTATTACATTTCTACCATCCATATTTAATATCTATGTATCCAATATCTATGTATCCATGGCCATTTCTACCATACATATTTAATATCTCTGTATCACAGTTGAAATAATTGGTTGAATTACCTTAGCACTCAGTATCTCATAATCATACCCACAACTCAACACAGGTACTGATGTGATATGTTGTATCCTATTAATACAAAACTCTTAACAGGTCTAAAAACCACACAATTATAACCTTCAGCTACCACATATTTACAGAAAACACACAATTTTTTCTTCTTCATTAAAACTCACATTGGCATGGTTGTTTAAAAGTCCCGACTACATAAAACCATACCCTGCCATTCCAGACACAAAACAGAATATCCAATCAGGCCCAAAACAGTTCAAACAGAAGCGTGAAATCTATTAAAACGCAAACCATGTGTTTACCACTTCACAGAGGAAAAATAAATTAAACTCTTTTAACAACATCAACAAACAGAAACCTGTCATAGCATAGAGCTGTGAAGTCTGTTTGTTCTCTTGCCTTTCAGGCATAGATAGATATGATTTAGGGTTCTATTCAATCCGTAGGGCTGTATAGTGTGATTGAAAAATGAAGGCAATGTTCCCGCAGTCGTGGAGACTGCATTGAAGGCGAACACTGCATGTATCAGCTCAATCAGAAATTATCGTTACATTTTAACACGGATCTTCCGCGATACTTCCGCCATACGGATTTAATCAAGCCCTTATGCAGTAACTAGAGATGCCCATGATGGGCTTCTCTCCTGACAAGCATAGATTAGAAGCAAACTGTTAGATCAGGTAAGAATTCTACTAAAACCATGGAAATGCCACGCATGTGTCCCCCCTTGGAGATAGAACCAGAATAAGACTACATTTAGGCTACTGCTTTAATGTGTATTTCCCACTTTCTTGAGGTAACAAGGGAGAATATTGCTTGTATGGATGTCAACCCCAACACTTGTTCAACCCCAACACATGTTTGAATGAATGCCAATGACAGCATCTACAGTTGAAGTCGGAGGTTTACATACACCTTAGCCAAATACATGTAAACTTAGTTTTTCACAATTCCTGACATTTAATCATAGTAAAAATATCCCTGTCTTAGGTCAGTTAGGATCACCACTTTATTTTAAGAATGTGAAATGTCAGAATAATAGTAGAGAGAATGATTTATTTCAGCTTTATTTCTTTCATCACATTCCCAGTGGGTCAGACGTTTACATACACTCAATTGGTATTTGGTAGAATTGCCATTACATTGCTTAACGTGGGTCAAACGTTTTGGGTAGCCTTCCACAAGCTTCCCACAATAAGTTGGGTGAATTTTGGCCCATTCCTCCTGACAGAGCTGGTGTAACTGAGTCAGGTTTGTAGGCCTCCTTGCTCGCACACGCTTTCTCAGTTCTGCCCACAAGTTTTCTATAGGATTGAGGTCAGGGCTTTGTGATGGCCACTCCAATATCTTGACTTTGTGTCCTTAAGCCATTTTGCCACAACTTTGGAAGTATGTTTGGGGTCATTGTCCATTTGGAAGACCCATTTGCGAACAAGCTTTAACTTCCTGACTGATGTGTTGAGATGTCGCTTCAATATATCCACATACTTTCCCTCCCTCATGATCCCATCTATTTTGTGAAGTGCACCAGTGCCTCCTGCAGCAAAGCACCCCCACAACATGATACTGCCACCCCCGTGCATCACGGTTGGGATGGTGTTCCTCGGCTTGCAAGTCTCCCCCTTTTTCCTTCAAACATGAGGATGGTCATTGTGGTCAAACAGTTCTATTTTTGTTTCATCAGACCAGAGGACATTTCTCCAAAAAGTATGATCTTTGTCCCCATGTGCAGTTGCAAACCGTAGTCTGGCTTTTTTATGGCGGTTTTGGAGCAGTGGCTTCTTCCTTGCTGAACGGCCTTTCAGGTTATGTCGATATAGGACTCGTTTCACTGTGGATATACATACTTTTGTACCTGTTTCCTCCAGCATCTTCACAAGGTCCTTTGCTGTTGTTCTGGAATTGATTTGCACTTTTCGCAAGATACGATCATCTCAAAGAGACAGAACGCGTCTCCAACCTGAGCAGTATGACGGCTGCGGGGTCCCGTGGTGTTTATACTTGCGTACTATTGTTTGTACAGATGAACGTGGTACCTTCAGGCGTTTGGAAATTGCTCCCAAGGATGAACCAGACTTGTGGAGATCTACAATTATATTCAGAGGTCTTGACTGATTTCTTTTGATTTTCCCATGATGTCAAGCAAAGAGGCACTGAGTTTGAAGGTAGGCATTGAAATACATCCACAGTTACACCTCCAATTGATTCAAATGATGTCAATTAGCCTAACAGAAGCTTCTAAAGCCATGACATACATTTCTGGAATTTTCCAAGCTGTTTAAAGGCACAGTCAACTTACTGTATGTAAACTTCTGACCCACTGGATTTGGGATAGAGTGAATTATAAGTGAAATAATCTGTCTGTAAACAATTGTTGGAAAAATGAATTGTCATTCACAAAGTAGATGTCCTAACCGACTTGCCAAAACTATAGTTTGTTAACAAGAAATTTGTGGAGTGGTTGAAAAACGAGTTTTAATGACTCCAACCTAAGTGTATGTAAATGTCCGACTTCAACTGTATGTGGTATCCCCCATGGTCTGCGTTCCATTGATCTGTTACCGTATGTTTTGGTCGTGGCAAAGTGAACAATAACACTTTGTTAGTGAGAGCCACCAACCATACAGTAAGTCCTTTATTCCAGTGACTTCAGGAAACCCAAAACTGACTCTAGATCAGTGGCTAGGTGAAACTTCAACCTACTCCATTGGTGGTCTTGTAGTGCAAGTCTGTATGGCTGACATTTGAAAATGCCCTAAAAATGTATGGTGTCATCTCGCATACTGTTTTGGAGAAAAGGGATTCTGAATGACACTATGGCGTGTATGACATCATTAATCACAGAGGTACTAAACATAGGATTGTTTACTGAACCACAGATACTGACCATTAGTTTAACATACTACTGCATGCCTGTATTATGTGGTTGTTTCAATTTGCAATATGTAACTTTCCATTCCAGTCAGAAGTGCTTGCACTGTACTTGGTTATAAACTGAGAAGATGGGGTTTGGCAGATGTAACCAGTAGATTTGTATTTTCCTTCCTGGCCAAGTGTGTTTGCAGTACATTGCGTAGCCACAGAGGATATTCAAGTTGCAGACTGTATCCTTAAACCCACTACACCACGTTTTTATATATTTATTATACATGTATATACACTGTATATATTCAATATACAGTGCCAGTCAAAATTTCAATAACCCCTACTCATTCAAGGGTTTTTCTTATTTTTTAAAACTATTTTCTGCATTGTAGAATAATAGTGAAGACATCAAAACTCTGAAATAACACATATGGAATCGTGTTTTAACCAAAAAGGTGTTAAACAAATCAAAATAGATTTGAGATTCTTCAAAGTAGCCACCATTTGCCTTGATGACAGCTTTGCACAATCTTGGCATTCTCTCAACCAGCTTCATAAGGTAGTCACCTGGAATGCATTTCAATTAACAGGTGTGCCTTGTTAAAAGTTAATTTGTGGAATTTCTTTCCTTCTTAATGCGTTTGAGCCAATCAATTGTGTTGTGACAAGGTAGGGGTGGTATACAGAAGATAGCTCTTTTTGGTAAAAGACCAAGTCCATATTATGGCAAGAACAGCTCAAAAAAGCAAAGAGAAATGACAGTCCATCATTACTTCAAGACATGAAGGTCAGTCAATCTGGAAAATGTCAAGTTTCTTCAATTGCATTCGCAAAAACCATCAAGAGCTATGATGAAACTGTCTCTCATAAGGACCGCCACAGGAAAGGAAGACCCAGAGTTGATGTACTTCTGCTGCAGAGGATAAGTTCATTAGAGAAACCAGCCTCAATAAAAGCCCAAATAAATGCTTCACAGAGTTAAAGTAATAGACACATCTCAACATCAACTGTTCAGAGGAGACCGCGTGAATCAGGCCTTCATGGTTGTTTTGCTGCAAAGAAACCATGACTAAAGGACACCAATATGAAGAAGGGACTTGCTTGTGCTAAGAAACACAAGCAATGGACATTTGACTGGTGGACATCTGTCCTTTGGTCAGATGAGTCCAAATTGGAGATTTTTGATTCCAACCACCATGTCTTTGTGAGACACAGAGTAGGTGAACGGATGATCTCAGCATGTGTGGTTCCCAATGTGAAGCATGGAGGAGGTATGATAGTGTCGGGGTGTTTTGCTGGTGACACTGTCGATGATTTATTTAGAATTCAAGTCACACAAACAGCATGGCTACCACAGCAGTCTGCAGCGATACGCCATTGGTTTGTGCTTAATGAGACTATAATTTGTTTTTCAACAGGACAATGACCCAAAATACACCTCCAGGCTGTGTAAGGGATATTTGACCAATTGCCTGCCCTCAAGCCAATTGAGATGATTTGGGATGAGTTGGACTGCAGAGTGAAGGAAAAGCAGCCAACAAGTGCTCAGCATATGTGGGAACTCCTTCAAGACTGTTGAAGAAGCATTCCAGGTGAAGGTGGGTGAGAGAATGCCATGAGTGTGCAAAGCTGTAATCAAGGCAAAGGGTGGCTACTTTTAAGAATCTAAAATATATTTTCATTTGTTTATCACGTTATTGGTTACTACATGATTCCATATGTGTTATTTCATAGTTTTGATGTCTTCACTTTTATTATACAATGTAGAAAATAGTAAAAATAAAGAAAAACCCTGGAATGAGTAGGTGTGTCCAAACTTTGACTGGTACTGTATGTTTATGAGCAACACACTGAAAACTCAATTTGATGCACAGATAACCTACAGTCCTTCGGAAAATATTTTGTATGAATAGAATTATAAAATATTTATAGTATGTATTGCAGCCTTGACCCTCTGGGCTGATATAGTGGTGATTATGATATTGTTTCTTCTACTCTATGACTATCAGTGTAATGGTTATCACCGCTCTGGGTAACACTGACATCAGTTAGTTAGATTGTAAGATTGTGGTTCATAAAAGGAGTCTATATAGTGCAATAATTTTGACCAGCGCCCTATGGGCCCTAGTCAGATGTAGTGCACTATAAAGGGAATAGGGTTTCATTTGGGACACACTCAAGCAGTATGGCGATCACCAGCAATACCCAATGTTATTCTGACTGCTGTTGGTTTAAAGTACACATATCAAACACATAGGTCCTCAGTAACCTTCAAGACATCGTAAGATTAAAGTTGTTCCTAAGCTCGCACACATGCACGCGTGCACACACACACACACACACACACATACATACACACACACTCCTGAGCCCTCTGTAGAAGTTTCTCAGTCTTCCAAAATCCCAAGAACCAATATTCCCAAGGTGAGTCTTCATTTTACCAAGCTCCTTACTCCCATGTTTAGTATTAGCATTTTCCCATTTTCTAAATGTCCACAGGTCTCTGGTCCCAGTGCTTTACTGCTGGACCTGCTTCAAGCTGAAATAGAGAATGGAGAGAAAAAGATGAGTCAGTAGGATTCTCTGAGATATATTGAACACGAAGTCAAGACGAAATGTTTGAAATCATTTCCTCTTTAACTGTCTCTGAGACTGTATTTTGCCTTTGTGGTTACATTTCTTTGCCCACAATTATGAAATACTTAAATCACTGAAGTCTACTGAAAGTCAGCCTAAAATATAACAGTTTAATCATCTGCTGCTTTCACTTGGATGCCTGTTTTTTCGGAAGACGTTTTGTTGAAGACGGAGAGGACAACTGAGTACAGAGAGAGTACACAACCATCAATGGAAGGCATTATACAATAATCCGACTTCACAATCTTCTCATTATGGCTCTTGTTCCTTAATGCTTCCCATTCTGACTGTTCACAAACGTACAAATAGATGGAGATAAGGAGTAAATAAATCGCTCTGGTTTTTAAAATAAGTAATTACAGAGGGATTCTGGGTGTATCATGTTCCTGGTGATTGTGTTTAAATGTTTCCTACGCTAGCCACATTATTACACAGAGACAAAGAGACGCCACAGGTGGGCATTTAGAAAGAATCTATTAAAACATTGAGATTTGTTTGATTGAGGACTGCTATTACTTAATGAAGGCATAGTGGCATTTAACAGGACATTTGATATTCAGATGAAAGAAAGATCTGAAGAAAAAAAAACATATAGGCTAGAGCAGCCCCCCCACCCAAAAAAAACATATAGGCTAGAGCAGCCCCCCAAAAAAAAAAAAAAAAACATATAGGCTAGAGCAGCCCCCCACCCAAAAAAAAAAACATATAGGCTAGAGCAGCCCCCCACCCCAAAAAAAACATATAGGCTAGAGCAGCCCCCCACCCAAAAAAACCATATAGGCTAGAGCAGCCCCCCACCCAAAAAAACATATAGGCTAGAGCAGCCCCCCAAAAAAAAAAAAACATATAGGCTAGAGCAGCCCCCCACCCAAAAAAAAACATATAGGCTAGAGCAGCCCCCCACCCAAAAAAACATATAGGCTAGAGCAGCCCCCCACCCAAAAAAACATATAGGCTAGAGCAGCCCCCCCCACCCAAAAAAACATATAGGCTAGAGCAGCCCCCCACCCCAAAAAAACATATACGCTAGAGCAGCCCCCCACCCAAAAAAAAAACATATAGGCTAGAGCAGCCCCCCACCCCCAAAAAAACATATAGGCTAGAGCAGCCCCCCACCCCAAAAAACATATAGGCTAGAGCAGCCCCCCACCCAAAAAAAAACATATAGGCTAGAGCAGCCCCCCACCCAAAAAAACATATAGGCTAGAGCAGCCCCCCACCCAAAAAAAACATATAGGCTAGAGCAGCCCCCCACCCAAAAAAAAAAACATATAGGCTAGAGCAGCCCCCCACCAAAAAAAAAACATATAGGCTAGAGCAGCCCCCCACCCCAAAAAAACATATAGGCTAGAGCAGCCCCCCACCCAAAAAAACATATAGGCTAGAGCAGCCCCCCACCCAAAAAAAAAACATATAGGCTAGAGCAGCCCCCCACCCAAAAAAACATATAGGCTAGAGCAGCCCCCCACCCAAAAAAACATATAGGCTAGAGCAGCCCCCCACCCAAAAAAACATATAGGCTAGAGCAGCCCCCCACCCCAAAAAAACATATAGGCTAGAGCAGCCCCCCACCCCAAAAAAACATATAGGCTAGAGCAGCCCCCCACCCAAAAAAACATATAGGCTAGAGCAGCCCCCCACCCAAAAAAACATATAGGCTAGAGCAGCCCCCCACCCAAAAAAACATATAGGCTAGAGCAGCCCCCCACCCAAAAAAACATATAGGCTAGAGCAGCCCCCCAAAAAAAAAAAAACATATAGGCTAGAGCAGCCCCCCACCCAAAAAAACATATAGGCTAGAGCAGCCCCCCAAAAAAAAAAAACATATATGCTAGAGCAGCCCCCCACCCAAAAAAAAAACATATAGGCTAGAGCAGCCCCCCACCCAAAAAAAAAAAACATATAGGCTAGAGCAGCCCCCCACCCAAAAAAAAACATATAGGCTAGAGCAGCCCCCCACCCAAAAAAAAACATATAGGCTAGAGCAGCCCCCCCACCCAAAAAAACACTAGACTTTAGCTATCCATTTCTGGTTTTGTGACTGGGATCCAAACAGCATATTAACACTATAACTGTGGTACATTATTCTGCACTTCATTCACAGAGAGTGCTCTTTTTCTCTCTACCCAAGATGAGTTCAGCTGTCTCGTCTCTCTCCCCAACTCACCCAAGGGTAGCTATAGTTGCCCCATTTCACCTCACACACAGCACACGCACACACACACGCGCACGTGCGCACACACATACACATACACATACACACACACTCACTCACTCACTCACTCACTCACTCACTCACTCACTCACTCACTCACTCACTCACTCACTCACTCACTCACTCACTCACTCACTCACTCACTCACTCACTCATTCACTCACTCACTACTGACAGGATTCATATTCTGGTTTGGCTTCAGACAATTGTGTTTCAGCCTATAAGAGACAATATTTGCACTCTAACATTCACAGTTCAGTGTGTGTGTGTATGTGCGTTTGTGTGTGTGTATTCATGTGTGCACACGTGCCACTGGCGGTTGATGCAGTCCATTCACTCAGCTCAATGTAACATCGAAAGGTTTAGGCTACTACATGACACTCAAATTTGCTCTATACCCATCATGAGGTTGCTACAACCTAGCTTACAAATGAACGCTTATAACGTAGGTGCACACAGGTCAAGAGACAAATTGGTGACAGACAGCGACACGTTCATACCGCCTTGCACACTCTAGCCTACATCTAGCTGATCTTCGGTGTAATCATTAGTCCAAACAGTCATTTTGTAAATAAAACGAGAGCTTCTATTGAAACACTTCAGGTACAGTGGTTGCTCAACTAAAAGTTTTGATGTTATGCTGTGGGACTTTGTGGTTTAGGTAATATGTGGTTTAGTACGGTACCCTGCATCACTGCTTCATGGCTCCAGACCAGCACAAGGGGGAGTTAGAGCACTGATTATGCTTTTTGGTCCCAAGGCGCTAATGTGTCTCTAACTGACAATGAATGGGCAACATCAACCAAATTGAAACTGATAACTGTGCACGACTTCAAAATGTAATTTCAATGAACTGAATGATGAGGATGAAGAAGGTGCTCTTACTGTAGCTTACTTGTATAGCGCCATTATGGGATATTAGCAGGACAATAGACTCTTGTCAAGAAGGAGGGTAGGGGGAGAATTGTATCGTCAAATGTATTTCTTAGTTAAGTTGCCTGTATCACAACCGGCCGTGATTGGGAATCCCATAGGCCGGCGCATAATTGGCTGAGCGTCGTCCGGGTCAGGGTAGGGTTTGCACGGCCGGGATGTCCTTGTCCAGAAAATAGGCACGGTGGGCTTATGGTTTCTCTCCCTCTAAAAACAGAAATAAATATTTTAGCCTTTACAAATATTTTTTGGGCCTTTATTCAGATTACAATAGCTCACTTTAGGTTATTTGAAACTGAAATCGTCTCCAAAAATATTGTTATTTTTTAAACAAAGTGAATATTATTATTAATAATTCATTGAGAATAATATAAAAGCCCCTTAGATATTCTCACAGATCCTAATGAAAAATTCCCCTTAGATATTAATTTAGAATCCTCCAATCCTCTAAATCTAATTATTTGCAATTATGCCGCGTCATTGAAGAAAATATTTTCTGATATACTGTAGGCCCACTGTAGGCGACAATAATCTCACTAGTGTTGAGTAATGTAATGAGTAATGTGCTGTTAAGTGGTGTAGGTCTTATTTATTTTAAAAGCTTATTGAAGTTAGAAGCAATAGGACTTGAAGCAGTAGCCTACCCGCTGTGGACAACTATTTTAGCACTGTTTCGCGCTGCTCTGAGACAAGCATGGGGACTGGTCTTGACAAATCAATGAGATTTTTATTTCACTGTTTTCATCTCCGTTTGAGTATTGTTTAGACTAGAAATAGAGTGTGGAAATGTAATGCTCTTAGTACTGTAGCCTACTCCCGACCGTCAATTTGTACAGCGCCATATTTTCCTAATGGAAAACCTGAGGGTTTCGTTTTTCTTGGATTAGAAGCACTATAATATTAATCAAAATAATTAAGCTATATTTCTTAAAATCAATCCCATATACTATGTTCTTACAAAAAAGGTTTTAAATTCTCTAGCAGACAATATTGAAGAGCTTTATCTGCGTCTCTGCATGTGGAGTAAAGGTGGTCTAGAGTTATTTTCCTCTAGTTGCACATGTGGTAGAAATGAGTTCAAATGGATTTAAGTTTTCCTGCATCAAAGTACCTAGCCACTAGGAGCACCGCTTCTGCATGAGCATTTTCTTGTTTGCTTATGTCCTTACACAGCTCGTTGAGTGCGGTCTTAGTGCCAGCATCGGTTTGTGGTGGCAAATAGACGGCTACGAAAAATATAGCTGAATTAGTACTTTGTTAGTGATAACCCTAAGGCTAAATATGCTGACTCAAAGCTGATCATTACCAAAAACGTTATTAATTAACTCAATCACTTCCTCACTTCCCATCTTTTTTTCCACTAGATTCCATAGGCACAAAGTCAGATTCCACAGCCACTCTGCCTTGCAAATGACATAATTACTTTCTTAAAGAGACAGCGCACACTTTTATACAAGAAGTGTTACGGTTTTCTTCCGTCGAAGGAGAGTCGGACCAAAATGCAGCGTGGTAATTTTCATACATGTTTAATAATGATGAAAACCGAATAATACAAAAACAACAAACGGAACATGAAAACCTATACAGCCTATCTGGTGAACATAAACACAGAGACAGGAACAATCACCCACGAAACACTCAAAGAATATGGCTGCCTTAAATATGGTTCCCAATCAGAGACAACGAGAATCACCTGCCTCTGATTGAGAACCGCCTCAGGCAACCATAGACTATGCTAGAAAACCCCACTAAGCCACAACGATTGAACAGAGCAGTAGCTGAGTTTATCTGTCTGGATCAAGTGCCATACTGCTAATAAGCATTTTGGTTGTTGTTGTTGTTTCGGTATCTTTTTGGTATGGAGTATCCTGATGGTATCAAGTATCTTGATACTAAACCTGGTATCAGTATCGAAGTCAAAATTCTGGTATCAAGAGGAGGATGGAAAATACAGTAGCTGTCCTCCGGTTACACCATGGTGCTACACTAGAGGGTGCTGTTGAGGCTACTGGCGATCTTCATTGCAAAACAGTGTGTTTAATTAGTTATTTGGTGACGTGAATATATTTAGTATAGTTTTATCTAAAGAGGATAAAATTAATGTTTGACTATTTTTATATTTTAGAAATTCACTGAGTTAGATGGTCCTCCACTTCCTCATCCGAGGAGCATCCACTGGTGCGTGCCTGTGTATTTTGAGGCTATAGTCCGACAGGCTTTTGCACTCTTAAAGATTTAACATTTCTACATGCATATATAACATTCAATGTCCATAGTCTTGGTGTGACATAAATTACAGATGTTTTTTTCTCTCAGTTGTCTCCGGATATGAATCCTGAAAAAGGAATCCAACCTGAAATTTCCTCAACCCTCACCCATCCTTACTCCAGCTTTACCTCAACTCACCCCATTCTTGCCTCATCTCACCCATGTTTACCCCAGCCTGCCCTCCCCTCCCCTTACCTCACTCCATTCTTGCCTTATCTCCCCTCAATTCACCCATCCTTACCCCAGCCTCCCCTCACCTCACTCCATCCTTGCCTCATCTCCCCTTACCTCACCCATTCTTACCCCAGTCTTACCTCACCTCACTCCTTCTTGCCTCATCTCCCCTTACCTCACCCATTCTTACCCCAGTCTTACCTCACCTCACTCCATCCTTGCCTCATCTCCCCTTACCTCACCCATTCTTACCCCAGTCTTACCTCACCTCACTCCTTCTTGCCTCATCTCCCCTTACCTCACCCATCCTTACCCCAGTCTTACATCACCTCACTCCATTCTTGCCTCATCTCCCCTTACCTCACCCATCTTTACCCCAGTCTTACCTCACCTCACTCCATTCTTGCCTCATCTCCCCTTACCTCACCCATCCTTACCCCAGTCTTACCTCACCTCACTCCATTATTGCCTCATCTCCCCTTACCTCACCCATCCTTACCCCAGTCTTACCTCACCTCACTCCATTATTGCCTCATCTCCCCTTACCTAACTCATTTCACCCTCACCCCAGCACCTCTCACATCCCCTCTGCTCTCCCTTCACTACCTCTCCCCACAAACGTCTCTAGAGGACCATGTGTCTGCAGAAATGTGAAAGAAAGTCTGATTCCTAAATGGGCTTTGCCACTGAGATTCCTTACTGTTGTTTTTACAGAAGTGTGCATGTTTGTTTGCATTTGTGTGCGAGAGTGTGTTTAAGAGAGAGTATGTGTAGGAGAGAGAGCGAAAGAGAGAATGTGTGTGTGTGTACGTGCGTGTTTGTGTGCGTTTGTGTGCGAGAGTGTGTTTAAGAGAAAGTGTGTGTGAGAGAGTGAAAGAGAGAATGTGTGTGTGTACGTGCGTGTTTGTGTGCATTTGTGTGCGAGAGTGTGTTTAAGAGAAAGTGTGTGTGAGAGAGAGAGCGAAAGAGAGAGAATGTGTGTGTGTACGTGCGTGTTTGCATGCGCCCTAGCACTGTCAATATAGACTAGGTTAAAACCTGTTCGGATAAGAGGAGACAGGGCTGAGGTTTAGTGCTAGGGGCAGGGTGAGAAGAGGGGAGAGCATGATTGCCCAAAATGGACAAAACAAAATTGAAATGAAAATCAATACTTTTCCAGTGAAAAACCAAAACTGGTTTCAAGCAACAACATCACGTAATGCATTTGCATAACCGTAACCCTAACCCAACATCACCTAAGGCATTTTGCATAACTCTAACCCCAGGCCTGGGCAAAGGATGGCCCAGGGGCCATATGCGGCCCGCGACCTGATTCAATACGGCGGGTGGAATCATACTCAGATCGCATAAAGAATTTGCGATAGTAAAATTTTGAAAAACGTATTTGTGATTCAAATGAAAAGCCTCTTTGTGTAATGATTTAAATCCCACTGCTTGTGGGACATGTATTTTGAAGGCACGTATAAATAACAACTGCATGAGGACAGACAGTGACTGACAGGCTGACACACACGTCACAGTTACAAATAGTAGCTAGCTAGAAATTGAGCAAAAATTAGTTCTTCAAAGAATTTAAAGAAAAGGGAAGTAGACAATGAATGTAGGGTGTTCCAACAAGAGTGGACATCGAAATATTTCTTTTTTGAAGTACAGTATCAGGGAAAGCTGTGTGCTTAGTGTGCAAAGAGAGCATTGTTGTCTTGAAAGACTACAACTTGTCCTAACACTTCCAGACAAATATAGAGAGAGATATATTAAGAAATATAGGAATATGTCTTCTGAGCAGAGGGCAAGTACATTGAAAGAGTTGCTTTCTCAGTTGCAAAAGCAGCAAGGACTTTTCACAAAATTGCATTCAGCAAAGGACGGAATTGTGAGAGCCAGCTGTGTACTGTCCCACAAAATTGCTAAACAAGCAAGCCATTCGCTGAGGGCGAATTCATTAAAGAATGTTTAAATATATTTAAAAAAATTCATTTAACCTTTATTTAACTAAGCAAGTCAGTTAATAAGAACAAATTCTTACTTACAATGATGGCGTACCCGGCTGATGCTGGGCCAATTATGCGCCGCACTTTGGGACTCCCAATCATGGACAGATTTGAGGCAGGGACTGCAGTGATGCCTCTTGCACTGAGATGCAGTGACTTAGACCACTGCGCCACTCAGGAGCCCCGAGTAGAGAATGTTTAATTGGTTCTGCAGCAATACTTTGCCCCGACAAGAAAGAGCTGTTTGAAAATGTTGCCCTGTCAAGACGAACAGTGACACGGCGTGTTGAGGACATCGCAGAGAATATGGAACAACAGTCGAAAGACAAGGATTTCACCTATTTCTCCTTGTCCCTGGATGAGAGCAGTGATGCACGTGACACGGCGCAGTTGTTGATATCTTACGAGGCATAACCCCAGACTTTCAAATTACAAAGGAGCTTGCTTCAGTGCAGTCAATGAAGAACACAACCACAGGGAAATATTAGTTGGAGGAGGTTAATAAGTGTGTGGCAAAGCTGGGACTGACTTTAAAAAGGTTATCCAGCTTGACCACTGATGGGTGCCCAAACTTGACAGGAAAAAACGTTGGCCTTTTGAAAAGGATTACAAGATCAAGTAGCTGAGCTGAACCCAGATCAGAAAATGATTTTCCTGCATTGCATTATTCATCAGGAGGTGCTCTGTAAATGTGTTCTGAAAATGAGCCATGTTGTGGATACAGTCACTAAAGTGATACACTTCATAATAGTCAAATCTTTAAACCACAGGCAGTTTGTCTCACTGTTGGAAGAGACAGAGTCGGGTCCTGCAGATCTCCCTTACCACACAAACGTGAGATGGCTGAGTTTGGGGGAGGTGCTTAAAAGGGTGTGGGACCTGAAGTCGGAGATTGCAGAGTTTTTGCAAATGAAAGGAAAATATGCGGTTTTCCCTCAACTGCAAGATAAAGAAAGGTTGGCTGATTTTGCCTTCACCGTGGAGATCAGGGCCATCATGAATGAACTGAATTCCAAACTACAAGGGAAGGGCCTTTTTGCACATCAGATGTACAGCCTTGTCAAAGCCTTCAAGGGAAAAGTACTCCTCCTGACCCACCAAGTAGAAGCAACAATCTCACCCACCTTCCGACACTATTAGTCTGTTCCCTATCAGATGACCAGCAGGAGAAGTATACATCGCTGTTGCGTGCTTTGAACAGTGAGATTTCTCAAAGTTTTGAGGATTTCGAAGTGTTGGAAAATGTCATCTCCTTTCATCTTCAATGTGGATAACGCTCCCACTGACCTGCAACTTGAGCTTATCGATCTTCAATCTGATGCAGTGATTGGAGAACTAGTCAAAACAATGTCACTGATGAGGTTCTATGCATCTCTCGATGAACAAAACTTTCCAAAGATTATGAGTCATCCTCAGAAGATGTTTGTACTGTTTGGGTCAACCTATGTATGTAAACAGACATTTTCAGTGATGAAATATAACAAGTCAAGGCACAAATAATCGCTTACTGACTCACACCTCTCAGCAATCCTGCGCATAGCGATGTCAGAAACTATACCTGACTTCACTGCTCTAGTCAATGCCCATCAGAGACTTCACTCCTCACACTAATTGAGTAGGTTAAATGTCATGTTGACCTCCCTCTCTTTCTTGTGTTTTTGTGCATACCCGTTAAATAGAGTTCTGTCCGTGGTGCTGAATGCACAGTGTACTTTCCCTCTGTGTGTCACATATACTCCCTCTCCGGCCTCTAGGTCGTCAGGCTGCTGATTATCCCGCACACCTGTCACCATCGTCTCGCGCACCTGCACCTCATGACACTCACCTGGACTCCATCACCTCCTTGATTATCTTCCCTACATCTGTCACTCCCCTTGGTTCTTTCCTCAGGTGTTATTGACTCTGTTTTCATGTCGGTGCGTTTGTGTTTCTTATTCATTTTATTTATTAAAACTATCACTCCCTGAACATGCTTCCCAACTCTCAGCGCACTCGTTATACCGTGTAGTTCATTGCATGTTTAATAATGAAAATACCTACCAAAAGGAGAACATGGATGTGGTTTATTTCTGTGCATGTAAAATAAGTAGCATATCTGGACGTGATTTGC
The DNA here is from genome assembly GCF_018296145.1 of Oncorhynchus tshawytscha. Taxonomy (NCBI): domain Eukaryota; kingdom Metazoa; phylum Chordata; class Actinopteri; order Salmoniformes; family Salmonidae; genus Oncorhynchus; species Oncorhynchus tshawytscha. The sequence goes on along the minus strand of NC_056429.1, from coordinate 74,260,227 downwards.
AGTAGATATATCTGTCAACACAGTCATACACATGATGTATAATCCTGTAATACGATTCTGGCCCGCTATGGCAAAAATATATTCTTATGTGGCTCTCCATGGAAAATAATTGCCCAGGCCTGCCCTTACCCAACAACACGGAACCCATTTGCTGGATTGGTTATATTCTTGTTATGGTGCACTTCTAATGCTTTTTGAGGTGGGTTCGGTTTCGGTTCCATTATTTTTTAAAATATCACGTTTTTGATTTCGCTTTCAATTATGTTTTTTTTTTAACATGAAATGCATTATGGAATAATGACGTTACAATAATTGTAGAGCTTTTTAATAGAAATTACAAAGCCAGAAATAGTGAACATTCAATTGCCAAAACATTGAAAATATTCCATTGTCATTAATCAGGTCCACAATGGGTAGACCTCAATAGACAAATAGGAATTTGCAATGAAATAATACAATATTTCAGTTGTTTATATTACCTTGTTGTTATTCGATTACTTTATAATTGTTCATTCCTTAAACGAATCATCTCATCGCTTTTCAGGCAGTAGCAGTCAGGCAGCCAGGCCATCTAACATTATGTTTTCCCAGAGTCCCCAATCTTTAGTCATTCTATTTATCTAGCCTGTCTAACAGTGTTGGCTGGCGGAAGGAGCTATAGGAGGACTGGCTCATTGTAATGGCTGGAATGGAATTAATGGAACGGATTCAAACGTGGTTTCCATATTTTTTATGTGTTTGACACCGTTCCATTTCAGCCAATACAATGAGCCCGTCATCCTATAGCTCCACCCACCAGCCTCCACTGGTACCTGAGTATGCTGCAGAGCTGTCTGACGAAATAATTGTACAAGTTCTTCAAAGTAGATAAGGCATTCTTTCAAGAACTGTCTCTGTCCCTCTCATCATTGTGCTGTGTACATTCCTCTCTCATGCAGTCTATGCGGTCTGTCTGCATTTAACCTAACATCTCATGCGTAAAAGTGCATCCGTCCAGAGATATGTACAGTACCAGTCAAAAGTTTGGACACACCTACTCATTCATAGGTTTTCTTTATTTTTGCAATTTTCTACATTATAGAAGAACAGTGAAGACATCAACACTATGAAACAACACATATGGAATCATGTAGTAACCAAAAAAGTGTTAAACAAATCAAAATATATCTAAGATTTTAGATTCTTCAAAGTAGCCAACCTTTGCCTTGATGACAGCTTTGGACACTCTCGGCATTCTCTCAACCAGCTTCATGAAGTGGTCACCTGGAATGCATTTCAATTAACAGGTGTGCCTTCTTAAAAGTTAATTTGTGTAATTTCTTTCCTTCTTAACGCATTTGAGCCAATCAGTTGTGTTGTAACAAGGTAGGGGTGGTTTACAGAAGATAGCCTTATTTGGTAAAATCCATATTATTATTATTATTACAATAATAATATTATTATTATTATATTATTGCAAGAACTGCAAGAACTGCTCAAATAAGCAAATAGAAATGACTGTCCATCATTACTTTAACACATGAAGGTCAGTCAATCTGGAACATTTCAAGAACGTTGAACTCTTCAAGTGCAGTGTAGAAAATAGTAATAATAAAGAAAAACCCTTGAATGAGTAGGTGTGTCCAAACTTTTGACTGGTATTGTATATAATGACGAGATACTCATGTCTCTGCTCTAACATTGGGAGTTGTTGTCCCAAAGGCGGGAAGGCATGCGACAACGTTTAGGTCCAAAATAAGAACATGGAAACACATTGGGCTTATTTTGGTTGGATTTTGGCGAGAGTGAAACCTCTCTGTTCGCGTCTTCCTCTCTGATACAATTATGGTCATTGTAGTTATTTACCATGTGTAACGGCGTTCGTCTGTTGAAGGAGAGTCGGACCAAAATGCAGCGTGGTGGTTACTCATGTTCTTTAATGAAAAAATAGCGATACATGAAATAACTAAATAAATACAAAAACAACAAACGAAACGTGAAAACTTAATTACAGCCTATCTGGTGAACACTACACAGAGACAGGAACAATCACCCACAAAATACAATCGCCGCTGACCATGACCTCGTAGTCCTCACCCAGAACCCCACTGGACTGAGGGGCAGCTCGTGACTGAGGCAGCTCGGGACTGAGGGGAAGCTCGGGACTGAGGGGCAGCCCGGGACTGAGGGGAAGCCCGGGACTGAGGGGAAGCCCGGGACTGAGGGGAAGCCCAGTACTGAGGGGAAGCCCAGTACTGAGATGAAGCCCAGTACTGAGAGGAAGCCCAGTACTGAGATGAAGCTTAGGCAGGTATTTGGCTCCGGCAGATCCTGGCTGGCGGATCTGGAAGAGTCTGGTTGATTGGCAGATCTGGAAGAGTCTGGTTGACTGGCAGATCTGGAAGAGTCTGGTTGACTGGCAGATCTGGAAGAGTCTGGTTGACTGACAGATCTGGAAGAGTCTGGTTGACTGGCGGATCTAGCTGCTCTGGCTGCTCCATGTAGATTGGCAACTCTGGCTGCTCCATGCAGATTGACAGCTCTGGCTTCTCCATGCAGACTGGCAGCTCTGGCTGCTCCATGCAGACTGACAGCTCTGGCTGCTCCATGCAAACTGGTAGCTTTGTGCAGACTGACAGCTCTGGCTGCTCCATGCAAAATGGCAGCTCAGGCTGCTCCATGCAGACTGACAGCTCAGACTGCTCCATGCAGACTGGCAGCTCTGGCTGCTCCATGCAAACTGGCAGCTCAGGCTGCTCCATGCAGACTGACAGCTCAGGCTGCTACATGCAGACTGGCAGCTCTGGCTGCTCCATGCAGACTGGCAGCTCTGGCTGCTCTATGCAGACTGGCAGCTCTATGCAGACTGGCAGCTCTGGCTGCGTTGAACAGGCGGGAGACTCCGACAGCGCAGGAGAGGAGGAAAACGCTGGCTGCGCTGAACAGGCGGGAGGCTCCGACAGCGCTAGAGAGAAGGATGGCTCTGGCTGTGCTGAACAGGCGGGAGGCTCCGGCAGCGCTAGAGGGAAGGAAGGCTCTGGCTGTGCTGAACAGGCGAGGCGCACTGAAGGCCTGGTGCGTGGTGCTGGAACTGGTGGTACTGGATCGAGGACACGCACAGGAAGCCTGGTGCGGGGAGCTGCTACCGGAGGACTGGTGTGTGGAGGTGGCTCTGGATAGACCGGACCGTGCAGGCGCACTGGAACTCTTGAGCACCGAGCCTGCCCAACCTTACTCGGCTCGAGGCCCACTCTAGCCCGGCTAATACGAAGAGCTGGTATGTACCGTGCCGGGCTATGCACCCACACTGGAGACACCGTGCACTCACTAGCATAACACGGTGCCTGCCCGGTATCTTTAGCCCCCTGTAAGCACAGGGAGTTTGCGCAGGTCTCCTACTTGGCTTCGCCATACTCCCTGTGAGCCCCCCAATACATTTTTTGGGGTGACTCTCAGGCTTCCATCCGCGTCACCGTGCTGCCTCTTCATACCAGCGCCTCTCCGCTCTCGCCGCCTCCAGTTCTTCTTTGGGGCGTCGATATTCACCAGGCTGTGCCCAGGGTCCTTTTCCATCCAATATCTCTTCCCAAGTCCAGAAGTCCTTTGATCGCTGCTCCTCACGATTAACAGGGAGAGTTGGCTCAGGTCTGACTCCTGACTCTGCCACTCTCTCCCTGAGCCCCCCCCAATACATTTTTGGGGCTGCTTTTTGGGTTTCTTTCTGCGCCGCCGTGTCTTTCTCTTCGACTCCATTCTCCTATAGCCCTCTTCGCACTGCTCCAGCGAATCCCAGGCGGGCTCCGGCACTCTCTCTGGGTCGACCGCCCACCTGTCTATTTCCTCCCAAGTCGTATACTCCATACTCCTGCTGTCCATAACGTCTTCCCATGTCCATTCCTCCTTTCGCTGCTCCTGCTGTCGCTGCCTGTTACCACGCCGCTTGGTGTTATTTCTTACACTAGTACCCCAGGTCATCTTAGGTTTCTTTACATACAGCCGAGAAGAACTACTGAATATAAGATCAGCGTCAACTCACCATCAGTACGACCAAGAATATGTTTTTCGCGATGCGGATCCTGTGTTCTGCCTTACAACCAGTGTAACGGAGTGGATCACATGCAGCGACCAAAAAAAAAAACGACTCAGAAAAAGAGGGAAACGAAGTGGTCTTCTGGTCAGACTCCGGAGACGGGCACATCGTGCACCACTCCCTAGCATTCTTCTTGCCAATGTCCAGTCTCTTGACAACAAGGTTGATGAAATCCGAGCAAGGGTAGCATTCCAGAGGGACATCAGAGACTGTAACGTTCTCTGCTTCACGGAAACATGGCTAACTGGAGAGACGCAATCCGAAGCGGTGCAGCCAGCGGGTTTCTCCACGCATCGCGCCGACAGAAACAAACATCTTTCTGGTAAGAAGACGGGCGGGGGCGTATGCCTCATGGCCAACGTGACATGGTGTGATGAAAGAAACATACAGGAACTCAAATCCTTCTGTTCACCTGATTTAGAATTCCTCACAATCAAATGTAGACCGCATTATCTACCAAGAGAATTCTCTTAGATTATAATCACAGCCGTATATATCCCCCCCCAAGCAGACACATCGATGGCTCTGAACGAACTTTATCTAACTCTCTGCAAACTGGAAACGATTTATCCGGAGGCTGCATTCATTGTAGCTGGGGATTTTAACAAGGCTAATCTGAAAACAAGACTCCCTAAATTTTATCAGCATATCGATTGCGCAACCAGGGGTGGAAAGACCCTGGATCATTGTTACTCTAACTTCCGCGACGCATATAAGGCCCTGCCCCGCCCCCTTTCGGAAAAGCTGACCACGACTCCATTTTGTTGATCCCTGCCTACAGACAGAAACTAAAACAAGAAGCTCCCACGCTGAGGTCTGTCCAACGCTGGTCCGACCAAGCTGACTCCACACTCCAAGACTGCTTCCATCACGTGGACTGGGAGATGTTTCGTATTGCGTCAGACAACAACATTGACGAATATGCTGATTCGGTGTGCGAGTTCATTAGAACGTGCGTTGAAGATGTCGTTCCCATAGCAACGATTAAAACATTCCCTAACCAGAAACCGTGGATTGATGGCAGCATTCGTGTGAAACTGAAGGCACGAACCACTGCTTTTAATCAGGGCAAGGTGTCTGGTAACATGACTGAATACAAACAGTGCAGCTATTCCCTCCGCAAGGCTATCAAACAAGCTAAGCGCCAGTACAGAGACAAAGTAGAATCTCAATTCAACGGCTCAGACACAAGAGGTATGTGGCAGGGTCTACAGTCAATCACGGACTACAGGAAGAAACCCAGCCCAGTCACGGACCAGGATGTCTTGCTCCCAGGCAGACTAAATAACTTTTTTGCCCGCTTTGAGGACAATACAGTGCCACTGACACGGCCTGCAACGGAAACATGCGGTCTCTCCTTCACTGCAGCCGAAGTGAGTAAGACATTTAAACGTGTTAACCCTCGCAAGGCTGCAGGCCCAGACGGCATCCCCAGCCTCGCCCTCAGAGCATGCGCAGACCAGCTGGCCGGTGTGTTTACGGACATATTCAATCAATCCCTATACCAGTCTGCTGTTCCCACATGCTTCAAGAGGGCCACCATTGTTCCTGTTCCCAAGAAAGCTAAGGTAACTGAGCTAAACGACTACCGCCCCGTAGCACTCACATCCGTCATCATGAAGTGCTTTGAGAGACTAGTCAAGGACCATATCACCTCCACCCTACCTGACACCCTTGACCCACTCCAATTTGCTTACCGCCCAAATAGGTCCACAGACGATGCAATCTCAACCACACTGCACACTGCCCTAACCCATCTGGACAAGAGGAATACCTATGTGAGAATGCTGTTCATCGACTACAGCTCGGCATTCAACACCATAGTACCCTCCAAGCTCGTCATCAAGCTCGAGACCCTGGGTCTCGACCCCGCCCTGTGCAACTGGGTACTGGACTTCCTGACGGGCCGCCCCCAGGTGGTGAGGGTAGGCAACAACATCTCCTCCCCGCTGATCCTCAACACTGGGGCCCCACAAGGGTGCGTTCTGAGCCCTCTCCTGTACTCCCTGTTCACCCACGAATGCGTGGCCATGCACGCCTCCAACTCAATCATCAAGTTTGCGGACGACACAACAGTGGTAGGCTTGATTACCAACAACGACGAGACGGCCTACAGGGAGGAGGTGAGGGCCCGCGGAGTGTGGTGTCAGGAAAATAACCTCACACTCAACGTCAACAAAACTAAGGAGATGATTGTGGACTTCAGGAAACAGCAGAGAGAACACCCCCTATCCACATCGATGGAACAGTAGTGGAGAGGGTAGCAAGTTTTAAGTTCCTCGGCATACACATCACAGACAAACTGAATTGGTCCACTCACACAGACAGCATCGTGAGGAAGGCGCAGCAGCGCCTCTTCAACCTCAGGAGGCTGAAGAAATTCGGCTTGTCACCAAAAGCACTCACAAACTTCTACAGATGCACAATCGAGAGCATCCTGGCGGGCTGTATCACCGCCTGGTATGGCAACTGCACCGCCCTCAACCGTAAGGCTCTCCAGAGGGTAGTGAGGTCTGCACAACGCATCACCGGGGGCAAACTACCTGCCCTCCAGGACACCTACACCACCCGATGCTACAGGAAGGCCATAAAGATCATCAAGGACATCAACCACCCGAGCCACTGCCTGTTCACCCCGCTGTCATCCAGAAGGCGAGGTCAGTACAGGTGCATCAAAGCTGGGACCGAGAGACTGAAAAACAGCTTCTATCTCAAGGCCATCAGACTGTTAAACAGCCACCACTAACATTGAGTGGCTACTGCCAACACACTGTCAATGACACTGACTCTACTCCAGCCACTTTAATCATGGGAATTGATGGGAAATGATGTAAATATATCACTAGCCACTTTAAACAATGCTACCTTATATAATGTTACTTACCCTACATTGTTCATCTCATATGCATACGTTGATACTGTACTCTATATCATCGACTGCATCCTTATGTAATACATGTATCACTAGCCACTTTAACTACGCCACTTGGTTTACATACTTATCTCATATGTATATACTGTACTCGATATCATCTACTGTATCTTGCCTATGCTGCTCTGTACCATCACTCATTCATATATCCTTATGTACATATTCTTTATCCCCTTACACTGTGTATAAGACAGTAGTTTTTTTTGGAATTGTTAGTTAGATTACTTGCTTTTTATTACTGCATTGTCGGAACTAGAAGCACAAGCATTTCGCTACACTCGCATTAACATCTGCTAACCATGTGTATGTGACAAATAAAATTTGATTTGATTTGATTTGATTTGGTCCGTGTGTGGTGGGTGATTCTGTAACGGCGTTTGTCTGTTGAAGGAGAGTCGGACCAAAATGCAGCGGGTGGTTACTCATGTTCTTTAATGAAAAAATAGCGATACATGAAATAACTAAATAAATACAAAAAACAACAAACGAAACGTGAAAACTTAATTACAGCCTATCTGGTGAACACTACACAGAGACAGGAACAATCACCCACAAAATACACAGTAAAACCCAGGCTACCTAAATATGGTTCCCAATCAGAGACAACGAGAATCACCTGACTCTGATTGAGAACCGCCTCAGGCAGCCAAGCCTATGCTAGACACACCCCTAATCAGCCACAATCCCAATGCCTACAAAAACCCCAATACGACAACACAATAAACCCATGTCACACCCTGGCCTGAACAAATAATTAAAGAAAACACAAAATACTAAGACCAAGGCGTGACACCATGTTTCTACAGTGAACTAGGTTGAATATTTGCTTAATCAAAACTACAACTCTTTAGCCTGGCGTCCTATAGAGTTATTTAAAAATATATAGTTGTATTCAATTTTTATTTAACTCGGCAAGTCAGTTAAGAACAAATTCTTATTTTCAATGACGGCCTACCCCGGCCAAACTTGGACAACGCTGTGATACATCCTTGATTTCCTCCTAAATGATTTGATTTCTCTAGAGAAACGTTGGGTTCACAAAAAAAATGAACTAATTGGAATTCAATTAATTGAACTGATGTTTGTCAATTAGTTGTTTAATAACCCCCCCCCCAAAAAAAATGTGTTAATCGTTCAGCACTACACACTATACTTTGATGGCATTTCTTCCACCGTGAGGCTTTTAAAGTTATATTCTGTAACACTTGAGATCTACCTACAGTATACAAGTCTGAGGTGATGATTTAGTTTAAAGTTGGTTACTTACTATTCTGACTCATTTTGAGATTTACATCATGGGAAATCAACTTTCAAACACCTCCAATCAAAACTCCTTAGAGGAATCAAGTGCGATATCAGGTGTGTTTGTTTAAGGTGTGTGTGTGTAGAGAGAAAAGAGAGAGAACGGAGAGAGACAGAACATTTGTGAGCGAAATGGCAGGTGTGTGTGTGTGTGTGTGTGTGTGTGTGTGTGCAGGTGCCCAAAGACAACTCTTCTCTTAATTTCTCCTCATTCTTCTTTTTATTTAGACCTACTCTACTCATCTCCTCTTCTCCCCTCCTTTGCCATCTCTCATCCTCTCTGAAAGCATGGGCCTCGATATGGCACTCTGACATTAAAGAAGCAGTGCACCTGCAAGAATCTGTCCCTCGAGGTGTCGGACAAGCACACCTGCCTGTGTTGAGTCGATATGAAGTGAGCACAGCTCTCAACCCTCTATCAAACTGACAGCAATGTCAATGTTATTAGAGTAGTATAGAGAGAGCGCTCAATAGAGGCCAGTGACCTCTCCTCCTCCTCACACTTTTTTTCTCCATTTACAGTGTGTGTGTGTGTGTTCTAACTTTACTATCCTTTTTGGTTTAAAAAGTCCTCGCAAGGATAGAAAAACAAGGAACATTCTAACAAGTGGGGACATAACATTGTCAGAGACTTGTCACCCAAGTCATAGACTGTTTTCTATGCTACCACACGTCAAGCGTTACCGGAGCACCAAGTCTAAGACCAAAGGCTCCTAAACAGCTTCTACCCCCAAGCCATAAGATTGCTGAACATTTAATCATATGGCCACCAGACTATTTACATTGACCCCCCACCCCCAATTTGTTTTGTACAGTGCTGCTACTCGCTGTTTATTATCTATGCATCATCACTTCTATGCATAGTCACTTCACCCCTACCTACATGTACAAATGACCTCAACTAACCTGTACCCTCGCACACTGACTCTCTACCGGTACACCCTGTATATAGCCTCGTTATTGTTATTTTATCGTGTTACTTTTAATCATTTTTTACTTTAGTTTATTTTGTAAATATTTTCTAAACTCTTCTTGAACTGCGCTGTTGGTTAAGGGCTTGTAAGTAAGCATTTCACTGTAAGGTCTACACTTGTTGTATTCGGCGCATGTGACAAATAAAGTTTAATTTGATTTGCCGGTCTCCAAAAAGAAAAAGGCTATTTTAGGCTCAGCGGTTAGGTTTAGGGTCAGGGTTAGGTTTAGGTTAAGGGGTTAGGTTTAGGAGATAGGGTTTGGTTTAGTTTAAGGCTTAAGGTTAGGGTTAAGGTTAGGGTTAGGTTAAGAGTTAGGGTTAGGCTTAGTGGTTAGGGACAATACATTATTGGGTCCCCACTTAGTAGCAAAACCAACATGTGTGTGTACATGCATACACTGTGAACGTGTTTTAACATTACTCTTCTCTTCTGCCAACGAGTAATGGACCTTCCACTACTTTGCTAAGAGCTCAAAATACATACGGGATAATGTGACAGTGTATGTGTGTGGTTGTGACAGTGTGCGTGCGTGGGTGGGTGTTTTGTTAACGCATATAGTGTGTGTTGTTGTTGATTTGGTTTATTCTCTGACTGCTGGCTGAGGGCATATTTTGAATCCGCACTTGTCAGACGTTAGGGAGTAAGAGCGCTCTGTTGTTTAAGAGAGAGGGATGGATGAAGGGAGTGGGGGCGTATGGAATGAGTGTGAGCCAGCGGTAGTCCTGAATTAACCTTACACCTTGCCAGGGGCTGACAGGATAGAGAGACCTCGCCAGGGGCTGACAGGAGAGAGAGTGTGAGAGAGAGAGAGAGAGAGAGAGAGAGAGAGAGAGAGAGAGAGAGAGAGAGAGAGAGTGCGAGAGTGTGTGTGTGAGAGAGAGAGAGAGAGAGAGAGAGAGAGAGAGAGAGAGAGAGAGAGAGAGTGCGAGAGAGAGAGAGAGAGAGAGTGCGAGAGTGTGTGTGTGAGAGAGAGAGAGAGAGAGAGAGAGCGAGAGAGCGAGAGCGAGAGAGAGAGAGAGAGCGAGAGTGCGAGAGAGAGAGAGAGAATATGTACTTTATCATTACATGCGAGATGGACTGCTTTTATACCCACACGCATATGCTGTAGGTAAGCTTGTGTCTATGTGTGTGTGTATCCAGTGTGTGACTGGGCTAAAAGGTTGAATGGCTTGTCTGCAGTCTCACAACCATCTATCCTTAGGACAGACACACATTACTACAGAGGTTACACATGCATGCACACACACACGGACGCATGCACGCACGCACGCACGCACATGCACACACACACCCTTTAGCCCTTGACAAGAGGTCAGTAACAGCACTAGTTATCATAATCATCGCAAATATGTACATGTATTTGCATTGTACATAATGACAATACAGAGAAAGGTCTGTTGCTCTATAGTTGACTGTGTGTGTGTGTGTCTGCTACAGTCAACTCTCAATAAATTGAAAATAATTTGACTTGTGAGGGCTGGGTGATATGGCCAAAACATTTCAGATTCATGGGCAATTCACAATATAAATAAAACATGTTTTACAGTTTCTCTACATAAGCTTTGATGTACAATTAAAAGTCAATAAACTGCATTTAAAATTATACCTAGGCTAATTATAAGCCTTATTTCATCAAAACCGTTGTATTTTTTGTTGTTGCAATAATCACTGAATTGGCTTTCAAGTGTGTCTATGAAAATGCAATGTTTGTTACAAACTCAACATGAACCATGCACAATGCACACCCACTAATAAAGAACAACTTCTTGTAGCAGACATTATAGAAAATGAACAATCTCTTAAGCAGAAGCCCATGTGCTAGTGAGTAGCCAGCTAATCTTTGTATTTAAAGTCTAGCCAACGAGGAAGTATTTGGTTGCTAACAAGGTAGAACAGTTCAACTGTTATGAATTTACCCTCGTCTATCTCCAACTGTTTGAACAACATAGCCTGTTCACTTTGCTAAGATATTAAAATCAAGTGACCTACCCGTTTGCACGCAACAGAAACTGTGTAGACATTTTTATAAGAAATGTTTTGGTGTTTGTGGTTGTATTAATTTGGGATCTATCGCAACCCACAGCTGTCCCAGACTATGTGTGGAATATTTATTTCTTGCACAGAATCGGTCAACTTTGTACTATGGGGGATAGTAGATTGACATAGGCTCGTGCTTTTGCTGTTCGTTAGGCCTATTCATCTTGTTGGCTGATGAAAAGTAAATGTGAACAGTTCTTCCAATATCTTCAATATGAACCTCAGAATTGGATAAGGACATGCAGAGTTGCATACCCGATTTGTCTGTCTTCACTTATAGCCTGTGAGAAAGACCCGATCATGGGATGGAGAGCCATGTAAATGGGAGGTGCTTCGGAGGACGCAGCACTCAGGGAGAAGGGAATTATAATTATTATATTTAGCCCAAGGGCTCAACGGCCACTGGCCGCAAAAGGCATTACGGACACACAAAGGGGACGCCGGAAAAGTCAAGGCATTATCAAGTGCTTGTCAAATTGTGAATGAGAGACTGATGATGTGCGATCATCCTGTCTGGGTTGGCGCCCCCCCCCCCCTTGGGTTGTGCCATGGCGGAGATCTTTGTGGGCTATACTCAGCCTTGTCTCAGGATGGTAAGTTGGTGGTTGAAGATATTCCTCTAGTGGTGTGGGGGCTGTGCTATGGCAAAGTGGGTGGGGTTATATCCTTCCTGTTTGGCCCTCTCCGGGGGTGTCCTCGGATGGGGCCACAGTGTCTCCTGACCCCTCCTGTCTCAGCCTCCAGTATTTATGCTGCAGTAGTTTATGTGTCGGGGGGCTAGGGTCAGTTTGTTATATCTGGAGTACTTCTCCTGTCCTATTCGGTGTCCTGTGTGAATTTAAGTGTGCTCTAAGTGTGACCTGAGCCCTAGGACCATGCCTCAGGACTACCTGACATGATGACTCCTTGCTGTCCCCAGTCCACCTGGCTGTGCTGCTGCTCCAGTTTCAACTGTTCTGCCTTATTATTATTGGACCATGCTGGTCATTTATGAACATTTGAACATCTTGGCCATGTTATGTTATAATCTCCACCCATGCACAGCCAGAAGAGGACTGGCCACCCCACATAGCCTGGTTCCTCTCTAGGTTTCTTCCTAGGTTTTGGCCTTTCTAGGGAGTTTTTCCTAGCAACCGTGCTTCTACACCTGCATTGCTTGCTGTTTGGGGTTTTAGGCTGGGTTTCTGTACAGCACTTTGAGATACCAGCTGATGTACGAAGGGCTATATAAATACATTTGATTTGATATTGATTTGTACAACCTGCACAAGAAAAAAAGCAGAGCTCATGCCTTTCAAGCAACTTTTTCTAAAACATCATTAGAGTCGCATCATGCAGCCACAAAACATATAGCCCAATGTTTGTACAACATCTAAAGTTACATTAATAACTCCAAATTAAGCATATAGGAGTACCTATTTCTTTGTTAAGAGCTCAACACAGACAAGCCGCATGTGCGCACTCCCTCGAATCGTTTGGAGAAAATATACTTTCTATTTTATTCAACTTTGTTCAATTGTATTCTTCGAACTATAAAATAATATAAAATAATGCCACAGAATTTTGAGCAAATCTTGTCTGCTAAATGAACTAGTGTAGCCCACATCCATATGGCATAGCCAGATCAGGACCTAACATACGGACAATTCAGGGTATGCAATTCTGTTCATCTGAAACTGCATTTCCGTCATATCATGTTTCTTTAGACCTGTCTAAAAATAAACAATGGATTTATTGTGAAGGCTATATTACATGGATTTATTAGACTTTTTAAAATGTAAATGTTCCAAAGGTCTGCATCAGTGGCTTGTAGTGCTCTGAAATCGGAGTAGATAGGCAGAGCGAATTTACCAGCTACGTCTATCAACAGTTGTCGCAGTGACATCAATAAAAATAAAATAAAATCAAATGTTATTTGTCACATACACATGGTTAGCAGAAGTTAATGTGAGTGTAGCGAAATGCTTGTGCTTCTAGTTCCGACAATGCAGTAAAAACCAATGAGTAATCTAACCTAACAATTTCACAACATCTACCTTATACACACAAGTGTAAAGGGATGAAGAATATGTACATGTAGATACAGTGGGGAGAACAAGTATTTGATACACTGCCGATTTTGCAGGTTTTCCTACTTACAAAGCATGTAGAGGGCTGTAATTTTTATCATAGGTACACTTCAACTGTGAGAGACAGAATCTAAAACAAAAATCCAGAAAATCACATTGTATGATTTTTAAGAAATTCATTTGCATTTTATTGCATGACGTAAGTATTTGATACATCAGAAAAGCAGAACTTAATATTTGGTACAGAAACCTTTGTTTGCAAATTACAGAGATCATTCGTTTCCTGTAGTTCTTGACCAGATTTGCACACACTGCAGCAGGGATTTTGGCCCACTCCTCCATACAGACCTTCTCCAGATCCTTCAGGTTTCGGGGCTGTCGCTGGGCAATACGGACTTTCAGCTCCCTCCAAAGATGTTCTATTGGGTTCAGGTCTGGAGACTGGCTAGGCCACTCCAGGACCTTGAGATGCTTCTTACGGAGCCACTCCTTAGTTGCCCTGGCTGTGTGTTTCGGGTCGTTGTCATGCTGGAAGACCCAGCCACGACCCATCTTCAATGCTCTTACAGAGGGAAGGAGGTTGTTGGCCAAGATCTCGCGATACATGGCCCCATCCATCCTCACCTCAATACGGTGCAGTCGTCCTGTCCCCTTTACAGAAAAGCATCCCAAAAGAATGATGTTTCCACCTCCATGCTTCACGGTTGAGATGGTGTTCTTGGGGTTGTACTCATCCTTCTTCTTCCCCCAAACACGGCGAGTGGAGTTTAGTCAAAAAATCTCTATTTTTGTCTCATCAGACCACATGACCTTCTCCCATTCCTCCTCTGGATCATCCAGATGGTCATTGGCAAACTTCAGACGGGCCTGGACATGCGCTGGCTTGAGCAGGGGGACCTTGTGTGCACTGCAGGATTTTAATCCATGACAGTGTAGTGTGTTACGAATGGTTTTCTTTGAGACTGTGGTCCCAGCTCTCTTCAGGTTATTGACCAGGTCCTGCCGTGTAGTTCTGGGCTGATCCCTCACCAGTGTTAAAAATACTTGTTCTCCCCACTGTACCTTTGACTATTGGATGTTATTATAGGCACTTTAGTATTGCCAGTGTAACAGTATAGCTTCCATACCTTACCTCGCTCCTACCTGTGCTCGAACCAGGATCACAACGCCAACAGCCACCCTCGAAGCAGTGTTACCCATGCAGAGCAAGGGGAACAACTACTCCAAGTCTCAGAGCGAGTGACGTTTGAAACGCTATTAGCTCGCACTCCGCTAACAAGCAAGCTATTTCACATCACATCGTTACACCAGCCTAATCTCGGGAGTTGATAGGCTTGAAGTCATAAACAGCAGAGCTCATGGCAAAACGCACGAA